>NC_092207.1:2475227-2517854 GCF_043381705.1 Parasteatoda tepidariorum
TGATGATAATATTTATTTTCCTTGTGCTAGAACATTGTGTTCATTGGCGAGCGAGCGCAGCGAGCCATGGTTCACGCTGTGAACCACATAGGATTGCGTAGCAATTCTCGGGGGTTGGCGAGCGTTAGCGAGAAGGGGGCGGTGCCTCCTAGTTCTCTTTTATTATTTAAAATTCAATTTATAAAGTTTTTATAGTCGTTTCACCATTTATAATACTTGTGAAATGCTTAAATCATTAAGGATGTCATTTGTTAATGTAGACAAAAATACTTTTTTCAAAGTAAATTACGATATATTTTAATTTCTCTCCATTTTTTATTGTTTTTAAATTTATTTCAATGTTGAATAAAATACATATCTATATGAATGGGATGTACCATTGCTTCTTTTAAATTCGAGAATAAATTGCGAAAACCGTTGTTAATGTAGATTTCGGTCTTGTGGATATTCACAGAATGATTTTTTGCTACATGCGCAGCGCCAAAGAAGAAAATTATCGAACACAAAAAGCAAAAAAAAAAAAAGAAAACCATAGAGAGGATGGAAAAATAATAAAGGGCGAAGATATTTGCTAAATTTTGCAAGTACAACTTATTTCTAAAGTTATTTTACCTGAGTTTTAAGAACATATTTTTGCAAGATTAACTTTTTTACATAAATATTTTACTTGATTTTAAAGAAAATACTGCACTTTAGGGTTCGCCGGACGGCTAATTTATAATCACCTTTAACTACTCTTTTTTTTTTTTAGATTTTCTTCTTAGCTATAATGGGTCACTATTACAAGGTAAGCTTTTGTTTCCTTAAAAATTTGTTACCTGAACTGAAAAAAAAAGTTAGGAATCAAGTTTTTTATGTATTTTATTTTACTTATATATTTAAGAAAGTGTTAGACAAGAGAGCGGGTCGTTGAAGATAGGCCGCTTGATGGGAAAATCGCAGTCGGTGCAAAAAATTCTACATTTTTTTTCAACTTTATTTTCTTATGAACGTTCATTTTATTCAGTGTTTAAAAAATACATAAAACAATAAATGGTGGAGGCCTGCACTTTATGGCAACTTTTCGCTCGCTAACGGCATACCGAAAATACTTTATAATCCTAAGTATGCAGATGATATTAGTAATATGGTCATTAAAATTCTTTAATAATAATTATAAATAGGTTAATACAGATGATAGTAAAAAATATTTTTAATTTATCTTAAGTTCTGTGTGTGACAATAAGGTAATTTTTTTATTGTTGCTTCGAAAGTTTCTCTTGTATGCTGAGATGTAATTTTATTGGAGTTAATTAGAGTTAAAAATATGAATTTATAGACATAGCTGTTAAAAACTGAGATATTATGTCGCCAATATAGTGTTTAAAAATGTTTTCACTCGGAAGTTCGTCGCCAAGACGTTGAAGTGCATTAATCAATCTATGCAATGTATCGTGGAAGTAGGAAAATATGATGATAAAAGTAAATGATCTGAAAAATTTTAAGAAAATAAAATATTTCAGTTAACTTGCAGTCACCGCATCTATGTTTTAGTAATGAAATAATGTAAAAATGCAATTTAATTCTTTAGTTTTGTCATGCCTGTATATAGTTGACTTAATAATTATCTATAATTAGTAACTTTCGATTTATTTAAGAAACATTATGGCTAAATGAGATTTTTATTTATAATATCTAAATGCTCTTCCATTGAATTGTAACATTTCTATGAACAAGAGCATATTCATCGCGACTTGGAGCGTGAGGTATAAAGATTTTCTCTGCGTCACGAATCACCCACATCAATGAGACATCGAATTTTCTTAGTTCATTCGCGAGGCTGTAACGATTAAGTACACTATTTCTAATTCAAATATTTAATTTAATTTAGCTGCTCTTTTATTTTTCATTTATTTGAATTTAATTTAAATTATTATCTTCTTCTGAGAAATATAAAATGAAAATAAAGATTACTGATTATTGATAATAATCAATAATCTTTATTTTCATTTAGTATTTCTCAAAAAAAAAAAAGTAATATCTAGAATTCTTATTGAGTCTAAATTAAATATTTCATCGGTTGTAAGAACGCTAAGAATTTATGATTTTGTAGAGGATTTGGAATGTATTTTATGCTTGGATTGGATCGTATATCAAGTTGATGTATTTTGTAAATTAAAACTGGTTTTATATTTAACCGTTTTTTTTAAATGAGAAAGTATTCTAATTTCATGCATTTTAAAAACTGATAGGGCTTTATCGAAAGATCAAACAGTCAAATAAAATTTTTTCTCGAAAATATTATGTGGTATTTCGAAATAAGCATTAACAATAAAACTTCTCAGTTTAACTCGAAATTCTAAGAAAAATTACGTTTGAGCATTTTTAAGATCTACTGCATAATCAAAATGATAAATTGTAGTCAAATGTGAAAAAAAGTGCATATTTTAAATGTGGTGAGATTTAGAGGGATCAATATGAAATGAATTAACCCAGAAGCTTATCCATTGTGAAAATGGCGAAATTTACATTTATTATGAATAAAGGCCGCCTAGATGCCTGGGCAAAATGCCAATTTCGGGGCAATTTGTCCCCGTTTTTAACACATAAAGTAAATACTCCCCCTTCTTTTCAAAAATATGCTTTTGCCAATTAGAATTTTTCAAAAAGTAAAGTTGGTTATCCTTAAATCAAGGAACGTTAGAAAGAACTTTTTTCTTCCTCCTTCTCCAGAATTACGTAAAATGTAATTGTTATCAGAAAATAATTATGAAAAAATACATTAATATGTTTTCATTAAACTATTTTTTCTTGAATGCCATTTTTAAATTTTATACTTGCATATTGCTAACGTTTTTTCTTCCTTCGTTAATATTTATTTTTTTAAAACATATTTTTCTTTTATCATAACACCTATATGCACCCAAACCTTTATTTGTTGATTTTTTTTAATAAAGAATTTGTAATTGTTTTTTATTAAAAAAATTTGTCATTATTTTTTATTCCTCTTATTAAATTATTCTTTAAAATGTATTGAAATGTATAACATTTTAAACATTGCAACCCCTGCGGGTTCGAATCCCAGCGATGGCTGGTCGATGCGAATTCCTCATCCGGCTTGCACCGACCACGTGCTGACGTGAAATATTCACAGTGGTAGACGAATCATGGGTTAGAGTCCCCTTGCCGTGTTGATAACTGTTGGAGATTTTCATGGTTTTCCTCTCCATGTAACGCAAATGCTAGTTAGTTTCATCAGAAAAGTCCTCCACGAAGGCAAATTTCTTCCAAAACTTGATCCAGGAGTTCTCTTGTTTTCCGGATTTATTCAAAGTCACAAGGCTACGGAGTTGAACATTAGTAGTCGAACACCCGAAAAATTGGGTCGGCTGTTAAACGACGGTTATAAAATAAAATATTCAAATGTTTCAAGGTATGAAGTACTATTGTGATATATTTGGTAATTATTAAATTGGTATTCTGTATTTGCTAAAATAACTCTTTCACTGTGGTGTCTAAGGGATATGCACTAGAGAAAATTGCTTGATAGTGGTACCATGAGTTGCATCATGACAAGTGATGTTGAGCGCAATCAATTTCTATTCTTATGAGATGATCTACTAAAAATTGTTATGCTATTTTGTACTATATATTCTCCTGTATTGTTATGTTCTATATGTTCTTGTACAAAGATGCTATACATATATATTACTGAAAAAATAGCATCTTTGAAAATGGATCAAATATTTACATTTTACTCTATTATATTTAAAACATCGTTAGTTACAACATAACTAAAACGTTTATTCTCTCATTACTTAAATTTCAACTTTTTTTCAACGTTTTATTATGTTTTAGACTCCGAGTTCATATGTTTTACTGTGATATACTTTCTGCCAACAAAATTTGAATTGGAATCATAGTGTTTACAGAAAATTTTATGTTAAAAAATGAACACTTAAAAAAAATATTTATACAACTTCTTTGTATGCTAAATTTGGAATGAAAAAAAGTGCAAATATTTATATCGATGGCTTTTTTCCTCCTTACTCTTTTTATTCTTCCTTATTCCCGTATATTAAAAATGATAAAAGCCACTTTTTTGTGTGTTCAACTTTTCGATATATTTTATTAATGCTGCCCAAAAACTAGCAGATTTATAAACTTTATATTATGAGGTAGTGCAGAAAAATGTTCTGGCGGAACGATGGTATGACATTTTTAATATTTCATGATTAGTTTGAGAATTATCAACTGATAAACTTGTAGTAAAAAATACCATGTCGGTTGCTCTGCAGCCTGCAGAATTAATGCTAGACGTGCGACGTCGAAATTTGATGCAATTATAAGTGTTTTTGCTCTTTTTCCTAGTTTTTTTTTCTTTTATCTATTGTTGTAGGAAAATTAATGAGTATCTCTCGAGATCTTTCTTTTATAAGCTAGCGCTCGAGTTTAAAAGTAAATTGGGAACTAAATCTGTCTATAAAAATTCTAATCCAATAATCTAATTTCTCAAATTAAATCTAGCCAATCATTGCAAGTTAAAGGTGTGGCTAATTCATTTCTCTGGTGAGATCCGAACGGAACATCCATTTATCTTTCTCTGCTAAAACTCATTGCAAAAGGACGTGTAGTCCTGTTTTCTTATCTTATTATTTTGCGTATATATGTTTGTGATGTGGTTAATAAAATCAAGTGTACCTACGCACTACAATCCCATAATATTATTGTATTTATTCTATATTTTAATAGCTGCGAAGAGAATAGAGTAAACATAAGTGTTCGGAGTACTGGTTAAATACATAGTGTGGCACTTTATTCTTATAAAAATTGATGTAGGACCTACTACCGAGGAACTTAAATAGACCTAGAATATATTTCGTATATTTTAACCAAAGTCACTATGTGATCATTCACCGGTGGAAGTTAACAACCTGTCTTCCACAATAACTGATATAGAGTAATAAAAAGATCCCCTAGCTATCCTTTAAAAATTTCGTCACTAGCAAAAAATAATCGATTTAAAAATAAGCAATTTTGAACATTTTTAAAGAAATGTTTAAGAAGCATTTTAATATGAAAATATGATTTATTTATTTAAATTAAAGCTTATAATTCTTTTAACATTATAATTAAGTTTAGAGAAAATTATTAGTAACAAATTAAGAATTTTTTGCAATCACAACCTCATGGCTGAAGAAATGCAACACACACACACAAGTTACTTTAAATTTAAAATTAGTTTTTGAATTGTTAAATAATTTGAGAGAAAACTTAGTTGTTTTATAATTATATGTTACTGCAGTTACTTTATTTTCTTATTGAAGATGAAAACAAAATTTTTCAATCTTTAAAAATAAAAATTTCTGATTTATTTTAATATTTTATCATGCAATGTTTGTTTCACAATTCTTTTCCATAAAATTCATTTATGTAACAAAAAGATATTATTTTTGTTTTATTCGGAAGATAACAATTTTGTCATTAAAATAAATAAAATTTTGTTTAATTAGTAGGCTTGGTGTTAATAATTATGTAAAATTAGATTATTTAAATTCTCCTCTTAATTATTTTCTTTTCAATGTGCTTTTAAAGTGAACTTTTGCGTGTTGATAAAATGAACATTTTTTCACTTTTATTTTATTTTATAACATTCGTTGAACAGCCAACCCTATTTTTTGGGCTCACGACTACTTATGTTCAACTCTGTAAGCCTTGTTATTTTGAACAAAATCCAGAAGACAAGGGAACTCCTGAATCAGGGATTGGGCTTCGTGGAGGACTTTTTGATGGAACTAACCCGCATTTGCGCTACATAATACGAAAACTTCCAACGGTTAGCCTGACGGCCAGGAAAGACTGTACTGCAGAGGATATTTTACATCAACGCTGCTGTCGGTGCAAACAGTATGCGGAATTCGTATCAACCAGCCATTTCTGGGATGAAAACCCGGTTCACCTCATTAGAAGACGAGCACTCTTTCCCCTGAGCCACCAGTAACAAACTGTTATAGTTATCANATATTCTATAATATATATTCTTTTACTTAATAAATATATATTCTATAATATATATTCTTCTACTTATGATAAGAAACGTTTGTAGCAGTTGTTCAGGGACATCAATCACTCTGTATTTTGAATAACTATCTTAAGTATAATGTTTAACGAAAGGCTTTCGTGAGAAACATGTTTATCTTAATTTTAGGCGATATTTAAAGTAACGAGTTATTTTAACACTTTTCAACAGTAAGTAATTTTTGAATGGTGAGAATATAAGATTGTAATATCAGTGATTGAGTCAGATAACAATGATTGGAAAAAAAAGATCTCCAAGCTCAAAATAAAGACATGATTAGATAAAGATGATACTCTCGCTGTCTAGAACAAAAGAAAGTCAAGTCTCGTAAAGAGTGAGAGTTTCCTTTTTTTTTATATATATACTAGCTGTTTACAAGACAAAACGTGCAAGCAAAGTAAGAGCAGTCATAAATTTGTAATCACATAAAAGAGAAAACAACGCATTATCGAAATTGCTTTTCGCTCTGAGAAGAAATCTCAAACATTCAGGCTGGAAACTAAATATTTCTTCAAACTAAATCCTTATTTTTTTTTTCTTTCATTAGCGCAACAACTTCAGAGAACAAGAAAATGCTATGTTGTGACGTCATTTACCTGAAGTGACGCTTTTGGAACACTTTCAAATATCTTGGCGTCGTTAACTGTAAACTGAAACAATCGTTGGGAAAAAAAGCTGCCTAATACTCATAAAGGGAATGACTTTGTTTCGTATACAAACAACTGACACTCGGTATTTTGTAGAAGTTCGAATAAATGGCACGCCGTTGTTTATTTGAGAGTAACGGACCCAAAATAAGTATTTTAGGCTGTTGTCACCCAAAGTCAAAGTGTAGAGAAAAAAATTTCTCTCTTCTACAGGTCATTGTCATTATCAGGGCTTGCACTTAGGATTTCAAATTATAAGCCAGAAAATTAGTCAAATATCAAAAGTATTCACCAATTATCAAAATTCTTAGCCAACTGCAAAACTTTAAAAAAAAAAAAATTATGATTGATTTTTTTTTCTCGTAAAAAACTTCAAATCAAAATACAAACTCACTATCATAAAATGAATTATTTTTCAAAATACAATTAGCAATCAAGAGTCAATTAAGAGTTGAGGAGAGGTGTAAATATGCAATGAATGGGAAAGAAATCAGATTAAGAATCGGAATTTGTTATTACTTCATAGATTAGAGTAGTAATATATGGATAAACCTGAAGCAACATTATGTTGTTGTGACATAATGGATACGTTATTGTCACGGGAATATATATTTTCGGCCTTATTGGTGGATGAGAATATGCTACCACTTAATCTGTTTCATTGAGACAAATTATCGATCTGGTAATATATATATATATATATATATATATATANTATACTTTTTTTTTTTACTTTCTGTAGAAAAAATCATTTGCCAAAACAGAGTTTTTCTTGCCGAATTTACGATTTTATCGCATTATGCAGGTGGCGAATAGAGAGGGTATTACATATGTGTCACAGCTGAAGAGCAGTTAATATGCTGATTAACTAGGTTTAATCAGTTATAGTGCGAAATCTTTGTGCAATTTACCCAGACTCGTTTAAGTTTGTTACTCTCATTTTATCAACTTGCATTTGATTTTTGAGATATTGAATAATAAATAGTTTCCGAAATCTTTTAAACCTATTAAAGGTTAATTCAATCTACTAATGTTTTTTTTAGATAGCCAAGAAATAGCCATTCAGTTAATTAAAGTAACAAGGATCTTTTTTCCCTTTTTTCATCTAGGTAAAAGGTTGCAGATTACTCCTAGAATGAGGATGAGAATGAGGATGGAATGAATGGATGACCTTAGTTAATCAAGAACTTTCGGCAATACTGACTCTTTCACCCAAATCACAACTGCCTTACCATAAGTGTATAGTTTTTCTACGGTAAGAACTCCTCCCGCCACAAAGTCTGAGACCGTCTGCTGCTATGAAAACAAAAATGGGGCATTTCAGG
Source organism: Parasteatoda tepidariorum (assembly GCF_043381705.1). NCBI lineage: Eukaryota > Metazoa > Arthropoda > Arachnida > Araneae > Theridiidae > Parasteatoda > Parasteatoda tepidariorum. The sequence goes on from NC_092207.1 coordinate 2,483,258, forward strand.
GAGGGTAGCTTCTCTTCACTCTAGGGCTAACTCAATAGACCGAAGAAAAAGAATCCCTTTCTCACTCCGACCCTACTTGAGATAGTTATACCTCGTTACCATAGTCATTAACACGGGTCCAGACGAATGGCTAGGAGAGTTCTTACTTTAGACAAACTATAAGAGTTGAGTATAGAAATAGGTCAAAAGAGGAAAAACTATGAATTTTTAATGGTGGAGTAAATAAAAATTTTCATTCATATTATCGATGATAAGAGAGGTAAATATTTTCTGTCTTTAAGAGTATATGCGAATTTGTCAGAAATAGGTTTAAATGTTTCACAATTAATAGCTCACTAATAATTTGAAGAGGCGCCTTGATTCATTTTAATAATAAAAGTCTGAACTAAATAGATAAAGATTAATTGCCACAAAACACATTTTAAGTTACGAATGATTTTTAACGTATTGCGGCAATGTTTTATAACATAACACAGAAATATTTTCCGGCGTATAAAATTTTAAACTTAGTATTTCATAAAACTTTAAATTTCAAATACTCTTTTCCAGGAATCATAAAAATTCATGCGGCACCTCTGAGTATGAAAATAGACTGTGTCATGATAGAAATCTGAGACTGTTATGGTGTGGATGAACCAGAAATTGAAGTGAAGCCAAAAATAACTTTTGTTCTGATCATTGGATTTTTATGTATTGTGTACTAACTTTAGAGCAGACAATCAAAAAGCAATGGCATCAAGCACAATGACGTACTTTCTCAGAATAAATATGACTTTAACCCAATGAATGCTGTATCTTGATCATCCAAATACAATAACTCAGAAACTATTCTGCCGATTTCCATCATGTTTTGTATTTTGGTGCTTAAACTAAGCTCTAATTTTGAGAGAGAGAAAGGTACGTTTGTTCAAAGAAAGTAGGTTTTTGTGTATGATTTTATTGCTTCAGTAAATGAGAGCACAAGTCAATGGGATACCTGCAAGTGACGTAGTATGGGTACCTCGATCCTAATTGGTTGTTGAAACGTGGCATTTGTTCACGCTAGCAACTGTTCCATTTCGAGTAAGCCAAGTCCGTCAAGTACCAATTCTCTTAAGTGACACAGCCTGTATTCTTTTCTTTCCAAAGATTTAAATTCTTTCGCAATATATTTACACAAAGACAGACAGGAAACCATGTAGAACATAAACGAACTAATTATGCATCGAAGTACACAAAACAATAGATAACGGTTATAATAAAAATGGATCACGTATGATAAAATACATAAACACATAATAAATATAAGTAAAATAATTATATTTCAACAAATTCAATGTGCGTTACGCCTCTGTATTTCATTAACTTAACGTTAATTAACATTCTAAGTCATGTAGAGAAATTTAGCTCAACTTTAACACGCGATTATGTTGATAAAGATTAACTAGTGCTGACGTCATAGGTAAAATGTGTGTGTATGGGCTTTCTTCTTCGAGTGCAAGTACCCAATTGCCATATTTAAGTTCAACTGTCAAACTTTTGAGATTATTTTTTGCTCATCGTGCACTAGACTATGAAACTAAACTACGTGTAAACATGTAATCTTCTGTGAGAGCGAAATTGACTCATCTTAGTGCTATGAAAACCTTATAACTGAATCAAAAATTATTATTTGTCTCTTTATGCGATTCTCTGTTAAGTTAAATAAAAAAACTGGCTGTAAAATACATTTCAAAATGAGTTAACGATAAGTCATTTTCACTTTAAAACATTTCGGAAGCAATTAGTTTTCCTGAAAATATCATTTTAAAAACATGCTAAACGCAATTTTTTATTGACCATAAATTATTTTCTGGTGTTAAGTATTTCTTTCAAATTAAATATCTTGTGATATTCTTCAAAATTATATATTAGTCATTTTTTCAACGCCAATCTTCATTAAAGTTAATATAACAAAGTTACAATTTAATTTTTCTAAAAAAATAGATTTTTTATCAAAGCCCGAATAATTTAATTTAAAGGAAATCTGATTTTAAATGAAAGTTCCTCAATTTTTAGATTTTGAATAGTTAAATTTGGCAGCGTTTGACAAACAAGTTATGTTGTATAATAGAATGGCAGTTTGACTGTTTATGTATCTAATCAATACTGAGACTAAATTAGTTTATTACCACGAGGGAGGTGATTTTTAAAATGTTTCTTTACAATCCCGTTTTCTCATTTTCAGTGAAAAAATAAGTAATATAATTATTTGATAAGGAGAAACATAAGAGTAAAAAACATTAACTGAATAAACTGTATGTTCATAAATTATGGATCTTAAATTATTTATTTATGAATTCTCTCAATCGTTCAATCAATTATTCGGTACATTTCCTATTAAACTTCACTCTTTTCTTCATTTATGCTATATATAAATAAACTCATCATAGAGTAAAATTTATCTGGCTTTAAAGTTACTAAAAGTGAGACAGTCTGACGGAAAATAAAAAATGAAAGATACGAAAGTCTCTCTCAGAAGTATGGATTCTTCTTCTGTAACCATACAGCCTCCAAAAGTTTCTTCCATCTGGAATTTCTGTCGTAGTAACGTTTCCTCAACTGTATCAAGCCAGATAGAGTGTTTGATCTGCCTCTTTCCCTTAATGCTTTTGAAATTTGTCTTTTTTCGTTGAGTTGAAATAATTGAATCTGGATAAATCCAGGTCAATTTATATACCTTTATAGTTTTCGCAATATTTTTTGCGTTGGCAAAGAAAAGGTGAAACAATGTATGGAGCTAAATTTGTTCTAACCACAGATAATAATCGGTGGTAACCATAAAATAAATGAATGAGCGATTGATAAAATTAGGTCAGAGGCGATTTTAAAAAATTTCTGCCAGTCACCATCCAATAGCCACTTTTTTCATTGAAAATGCACCCCGAAATTCGATGATCTCTGGGATAAAAACCCAGTTCATTTCATTGGAAGACGAACGCTCTATCCCCTGAACCACCAGTGACAAATATTGAAACCTTTATATGAAGTTTTATTAAATTTCTTTTATTTGAAAAACTTATGGTAAGAAACAATCACTCTGTATTTTAAACAACTATCTTAACAAAAAGGATAACAACAAAATCTTCTTTCACGGTTACTGATTTTTCAGAGAATCAAATGCATGTTTGAAGACTATCATTCCAATCTCTTAAAATAATCAATAAAATCCTTCGTTAATATAATTGGAAAACTTATTTCGTTGTATAATAAAATATCCAAATGGCAGAAAGCAATTTGAATGTTCGATTGCAATACATTAGAGACAACAAACAACATGTTTCGAGCCATTCTATTATTCCACAGTTTGATAATGTGTTTGTTTTTATTCCATCCATGTAATAACGTATCTATCAATATTGATCTTAGAAAATGGGAAAGAAGAATGTTACGTAGTTTTTTTTTAACTTCGAACTCAAAACAAAACTGAACACTGAAAAGTTCACATACATATATATATATATTATAACATAACACAGAAATATTTTCNCACTGAAAATTATATATTGTTGTTAATTTATATATTGTTGTTGTGAGTTCAAGTGTGCACTGGAAATTATATATAGTTATTAATTTATATATTGTTGTTGTGAGCTAAAGTGAACACTGAAAATTATATATTGTTGTTAATTTATTTATGTTGTTGTGAGTTCAAGTGTGCACTGGAAATAATGTATTGTTGTTAATTTATATATTGTTGTTGTGAGCTAAAGTGAACACTGAAAATTATATATTGTTGTTAATTTATATATTGTTGTTGTGAGTTCAAGTGTGCACTGGAAATTATATATAGTTATTAATTTATATATTGTTGTTGTGAGCTAAAGTGAACACTGAAAATTATATATTGTTGTTAATTTATTTATGTTGTTGTGAGTTCAAGTGTGCACTGGAAATAATGTATTGTTGTTAATTTATATATTGTTGTTGTGAGCTAAAGTGAACACTGAAAATTATATATTGTTGTTAATTTATATATTGTTGTTGTGAGTTCAAGTGTGCACTGGAAATTATATATAGTTATTAATTTATATATTGTTGTTGTGAGCTAAAGTGAACACTGAAAATTATATATTGTTGTTAATTTATTTATGTTGTTGTGAGTTCAAGTGTGCACTGGAAATAATGTATTGTTGTTAATTTATATATTGTTGTTGTGAGCTAAAGTGAACACTGAAAATTATATATTGTTGTTAATTTATATATTGTTGTTGTGAGTTCAAGTGTGCACTGGAAATTATATATAGTTATTAATTTATATATTGTTGTTGTGAGCTAAAGTGAACACTGAAAATTATATATTGTTGTTAATTTATTTATGTTGTTGTGAGTTCAAGTGTGCACTGGAAATAATGTATTGTTGTTAATTTATATATTGTTGTTGTGAGCTAAAGTGAACACTGAAAATTATATATTGTTGTTAATTTATATATTGTTGTTGTGAGTTCAAGTGTGCACTGGAAATTATATATAGTTATTAATTTATATATTGTTGTTGTGAGCTAAAGTGAACACTGAAAATTATATATTGTTGTTAATTTATTTATGTTGTTGTGAGTTCAAGTGTGCACTGGAAATAATGTATTGTTGTTAATTTATATATTGTTGTTGTGAGCTAAAGTGAACACTGAAAATTATATATTGTTGTTAATTTATATATTGTTGTTGTGAGTTCAAGTGTGCACTGGAAATTATATATAGTTATTAATTTATATATTGTTGTTGTGAGCTAAAGTGAACACTGAAAATTATATATTGTTGTTAATTTATTTATGTTGTTGTGAGTTCAAGTGTGCACTGGAAATAATGTATTGTTGTTAATTTATATATTGTTGTTGTGAGCTAAAGTGAACACTGAAAATTATATATTGTTGTTAATTTATATATTGTTGTTGTGAGTTCAAGTGTGCACTGGAAATTATATATAGTTATTAATTTATATATTGTTGTTGTGAGCTAAAGTGAACACTGAAAATTATATATTGTTGTTAATTTATTTATGTTGTTGTGAGTTCAAGTGTGCACTGGAAATAATGTATTGTTGTTAATTTATATATTGTTGTTGTGAGCTAAAGTGAACACTGAAAATTATATATTGTTGTTAATTTATATACTGTTGTTGTGAGTTCAAGTGTGCACTGGAAATTATATATAGTTGTTAATTTATTTAATGTTGTTGTGAGCTTAAGTGAGCATTGAAATGAAAGCCATCGAAATGCTTAGTGCTGAAGCAATGGGTGATGGCCTGGTTTGAGCTTGAGTTCAAGCGAAGACTCACGTTTTCGCCGCATCATAAATGCACTTAATAGAGCCGCGGTGGATCAGGGGAAACAGTGCAAGCTTCCCAATGAGGTTCGAAGCTCAGTGATTTCTGGTCGACATGAATTCTACTCTCAGTTCGCACCGGACACAGTGCTAACTTATAAATATTCTCCGTGGTCAACGGATCATAGGTTAACATTCCCTTACTGTAGGACTAACCGTGAGAAGTTTTTGTGGTTTTCCTCTTTATATAACACATACGTTAAAAAACACGCCTCACCTGCCTGTCAAAAAGAAATTTACTTCTCTCACTCAAAAAAGAGGGAAGTGTACTAAGGAAAGTAGGGAAGTATTTGAGTATAATAATATAACAAAGCTTTCTATAAAAAAAAATCTCAGGCATTATTTTTTCCGAACAAAAAAGTCTAACTTTCCTGGGCTATAAAGTTGAAAATCAAATTTAGGTTCAAATTAATTAATTCACTTCTAAGTTTTAAGCATTTCAACGCAACCAATGGATATTTAAAATATATAGAGAGAGCATAAGTATTAGACACCCATTTTAAATATAACTTCACTTTGATTTGTCAATTTTGAATTTCAGAACACCCCCCCCCTTGGAAAAGTTATACCTACGTGCTTGTACATCATCCGTAGATCGTAATTATGACCTGAACCAGAGAACGATCCATCTCCAATTTAGTACCCTCAGAGGTATTGATTAGTTCTGTAGCCGATTCTGACCTGCATACATATTTTCATCTTCATCCCTCTCTTTCATTTCATCGATTCGCTTAAAATTTAGTTAGTAGTCCTTGTAAGCCTTGATAGAATTCACTATTTATTCTTCGATACCATCTATTATCAAGAATTTCATCTGGTGGTGTTATGTTCTGAACATTTTTTTATTTTTGCATTTTCACCCCTCTAATTTCTCTGGACCATTATTTTAAAATAAAATTGAACCCTCTCTTCTTCCATCTCTACTCACAGCTTATTATTTAATTCACTTAATTTCCATTCCTTCATTGGGAATTTTATGCAACCTTAACCTTTCTGAATTTCGAAGTCACAGAGGCTATCCCACCTTGGATTGATCTTTTTGTTTCAGATGTAGAAAAAACCTGAGACAACGGTTTTAATCCAGAAGTCTTATGAACACCGTCAACAACATATGGATTTTACACCTATTTATACAAATGGATCGAAACACGATGCTTGTTGTTAACCTAAAAGTTGCTTCCACGGTGGCTATTTTGCTACCTCTCAATTTTATCCTCAGACCAATCATAAGTTTATACCTCACGCATTCATGAAAGTCACTTCACACGATATCAAGATTCAGTATGGATGCCTTATTCACATGTCGACATCCTCGGCCATGACGCGCCCTCTCCAACCATCCAATCATTTTTAGATATTTTCTAGAAGATGAGAGGAGGAAAAAAAACTGCATATTTTCGAAAAAGGAAGTAAAACCAGGTACATAATTAGATTGCCACATATTAGTGGGTGAAATATTTTAGAAATAAAAAATATTAATGCAATTTGAAAAACTGGAAAAAAAGGTTCGTTGAAGAATTGATCAAAGATGATTCAATATTCCACGAAAACTCATACAATAATCTTATCGAGCACATCTAACAAAATAGAATATAAGGGATATATGCGAAAAATGTAATATATAATTGTTGATTACGTAAAACTTATTACAATAGTTCAGTTATTAATGCAATATAGTTTCTAAGAACGTATTAATATCTATTTCTACCATAAACAAATTCAGTGGAACCTCGATCCATAATTTTCGCATGTTTTAAAGGTTCCATCACAAACGCTATTCTTGTAATATTATATTCGATAAGATTGTTATTTAAATCTAGAACACTCCCATTTCTATAATTCAAAAATTTCTACGTTACCGACAATTAAAAAAATATTAAAATTTTTTCGTTTGGAGAAAAAAAAAAACAGTAGCTCCCGATGCAAATGATGAAGAAAAATATTGATTTCTCACAGGTTGGCCTTAAACAGTGCGTATGATTATGCACCAATTAATGAAAAATGTGGAAACTTGAAGAAATTGAACAAGTGATACCGATGAAGATGTCGAAATTGATCCAATATTTGAGAAAGACCTTTGAAACAACTTAGTATTCACCCAAGCTTGCAGAAAATTTTCAGCAATCTGTCGAAAATTTATTGTAAGCACAGAGAAGTAAAGAGTGTTCCAAATATATTTAAAAAAATAAATTCATGCTTCTTTTGCATCGCAAATATTTTTACAATAGGTACCTATTACACTTATTGTAAAAATGATTTCCCGTATCTATCTTTCTCAATGAATGGTCCCAAGAGAAACGAACGATCGAAGTATTTAAAAATTATTTCGAATATTAAGTAATTTTATAAATTTTTTAAAATTATTTTTAAAATAAAATGTTTGAAATTAGTTTTAAAAAAAAAACGACTTAAATCGATCATTTTATGCTATTTTATTATTATTTCTTCTAAAATTAAAGTTCAGAACCACTCGTATTTATCTTTAAACTCATTGTTTTATACTGTATTTAACCCATTATGTTATTCAACGAAGTATTCGAAGTTCCTTACAAAATTTTATAAGCTTTATAGACATTATAACTTAAATGATGATTTGCCCTTTACGAAGTGATTCTTCAATTTTCAAAAAAAGAATTGTCTTCTATTTTTAAACATTCAACATTTATATGCAGCAAAGTAAGATATTCTTAAGTCTACTTGGATTTTAAAATTAATAACATTTTTGAAACCAGGTCATGAAGTAGGAAAACCAGACATGTATTTTGCGCCAAAAATTCCAATTTATCTAAGCAAAATTAAAAGCAGCAATTTTGCTTTTATTCATAATATTTATCTTTTTAGCTAAATCTATTGACTATTAAGCTTTTAATTCATAAAAAGCAGCGATTTTGTCTCCGATTTAAAAGTATTGTGAAAGAGTTCATAGCATAGATAATAAGGCATGTGAATTTCAATTTCCACTTAATTCTTTAAAAGATACAATTTAAAAAAAATCTATTTAATTCTTAACAGAATTTAAACCAATCTCAGTCTCAAAAGTTCCAGCTAAATCTGATTAACCGCATCCTCGGACAATGGAATTTCACTATAAAATCATTACACGTGCTTTCTTTTTTTTATTTTTTATTTTTTGAAAAAAGACATGAAAAATAGTCGTTTGGTATATTCTATTTCTGTCCATTTAGGCAAAAATATTTTAAATAATCAATACAGGCCCATTTTACTTTTCCAATGGGAAATCAGATGCTTTTAAAGGTGTAAGATCCTTTCCGTGCCAGAACACATCGGAAATCGATCCCGAATTCTCAGCAAAAGATTACGTCGTTTTATTTGTGATGGAAAGTGGGATAAAAAGCGAAAGCAATTATGCGGAGAAATGAAAGCGAAAGAAAGTGGTAAAGAAGAGGAATTTATAATAAGTTTTGCTATTCGTCTTTTAGGCGTTATTAAATCTAAAGGGATTATTTTTTAGGAATATAAATTCTTCAAAAATATTTAAAGCTTCCGGTTCTATAATATTATTCATCGAAATGACTTATCTAAAACGGAATTGCGGGAAACATATAATTATCAGTACTTTATTCCAAATGCTGTGTGTAATTCAGCTTGGATTCATTTGGTACACTTCAAATAATCCATACTTCAGATAGCCGTGTAAACTATAGTTTAAATTTCCTTATCTGAAATTATTTTGTTTAATCTCCGTTGAAGATAAAATTAGAAATCTATACCAATTATAAAGTGGAAATTGAGAAAACAATTTGCTGTAGATTAAAAATTTGATAATGGGTTATTGAAAAAACAAATTCTTTTTCTATAAATTACAAAAGAAATCTCAGAACTTTAAAATTAGATTTTAAACCTGAAAACAAAACAAGTTTTTATCAGTAATAAAAAATGAAAAAAAAAATCTTTTTAAGAGTTTTGAAAGTATTTATTTTTATTTATAATTCTTGTTAAAACTTTCTATTAGAAAATTTGTTATTAATTGGGTTTTGTAGTTTAACTATTTGAAGGCGATGTAATTATCCTTTCAAATAGAAAAGGAAATATTTGTGGGAATTACTGCGCTTCTTTTATTGGGAAAATTTTTTTTTGTAAATTTCATTTGGAAAAACAATGTTAAAGCTGTACTCATAGTGGTTTTGATCGTTTTTCTTCTGAAAACAATGGATGGTATGAACAAAATGCTTAAGTATCAGACAATGTTTTTTTAATTTAAAAGAAAATCTTGTAAATTGAAAGAAAAAATATATAATTGGGGAAAAAATCTAGCATGGTAGACTAAAACTTACACGAAAATAAAGTACAATATTTAAACTCTTTTTTTTAAATGTCAGTTTTTAACTTTTGATAGCTTAAATAATCTTTTAACGGCTTAAACCTTTAATAACTTTCAAATTTATTGAAAATAATCCGTAAAAGTAGGTGTACTAAAAGACAATTTCTTGATTATTTTTTCAAAAATTTTTTACCGGTAAGGCTAATATTATTTTAATTATTAGTTTCTAACAGTTAAATTTTTGAAATGAATCTAGTTCATTCGCCTTCTAACCTGCAATTACTTACCGCAATTCGTAGTTTAATAAAATATGAAAGTGAGTTCGAATCACGGGGTTGACGGGCTGAATCGTCGTTGTATTAGAAACAATAATTTAATCTTTTCTTTCAATGGAATACATGCAAGTGACGTAGTGTAGGTATCCCGGTCCTGATTGGTTGTTGAAAGGTAACATTCGTTTACGTTAGCAACTGCTCTTTCCATTCTATTTCGAGTAAGTCAAGCCCGTCAAATATCAATTCTTTCAAGACGCAATCTATATTCTTACACAAAGATTTCAATTATTTTTAGTTCTTAACGCGAAGACAGGCATGAAGCCATGCAGAACAAAAACAAGCTAATTATGAATGGATGTTGCCAGGTACAAACAAAACAAAAATATGTCGTGGTTTCAATTCAAATACATAGACTAGACGAGAAAGTTTACATTTCTATAAATTCGATATGGGCTAAAGAGCTGTTTTTAATTAATTTTAAGTTAATTAACATTCTAATCTATGTGGCGAAACTTAGCTCATTTTTAACAAGCTATTTTGCTTACAAACGATCAGCCGGCATCATAGGTCACATGTGTGGATATTGTGATCTTCTTCTTCTTGAAGTACCCAACTGAAAGTTTATTAATATTCATTTAAATGTTTAAATTTATTTAGTTAGTTTTTTAATGGGTTCATACATCACAAATTAACGCATCACATACTTCGCAAACAAAAAAATCACGATTATGAGGAACTAGAATTAATCTTTTTATTTATCCAAAATGAAAAATTGCTAAATCTTATTTGCAATCGAAATCATACGAGGGATATAGCCGTGAACTCAGTAGAATCATTTGGCACACGAAGATCTTCTAATTCGGGAAGGAGTCATTAGCTAAGAGGAAAAGAACAATGTTCTTCTAGAAATAGAAATGATCTCTTCTTAAACAATGCCACACTTATCACTGCAAAGAACAAGTTACGGCACACATTAAAACTGACAAAAATCTCCTTTGAGTATTAATACTTTCGTGTTTGTATTAATAGTTTGACGTTCTAAAACAGTGGTTACCATCTGGCTGCCCGCGGGCCACATTCGGCCCGCGAAGCCTCCTTTTTTTGTGGCCCGCGAACTAATATTAGTTGTCATTTTTATGCGGACAATTTTTGTAAAAATTCTATATGGGTTTAAAATACTTTTCTTTCTTTAATAAAAAACGTAATTTCTTCGTTTCTGTAAAATTCAACATACCAACGGTGTAAAAAAATTTATTTCTCAGGTAAAAATCCTCAGTCTCAGTAAATCAAATCTCAAACTTCTCAGGTAAATTCTTATTTAAATTTGCGATTCAATACTTTTGTTTTGTACAACTTGATAAAAGTCTGACAGTAATATTTAATGTTCCTTCAAACATAAAAGAGTCCTATATAAAATTTTGATAAATTTGCGGCCCGCCGGCCTCATGTAAGTTGGAAACCCCTGTTCTGAAACAAAGTGCGGTGAATTACAGTCTTCGTTGCATCTAATTTCTTGCCATTAACATTAGATTTTATTTATTGAAATTCACCCTTAGATTTTATTTATTAACTGATTCGCCTATTGTTCTATTTATTAAAATTCATCCTAAGATTATACTTATGAAGATTCACCTGCATTCTCTTTATTGAGATTCACCCAAGATTTTAAATTTCGAGATTCACCTAAACTTATATTTCTTGGGATTCAACTAAGATTTTAGAGATGGAACAAGATCTTCCAGATAAAACTGTTTGAGATTCACAGCATATGTGTGAAAATCATCCGACGAATCACAGTATCTCTAAAGGAAAGGGTTAACCTTACCTAAACGAAACACTAAGCAAAATATCTTCAGTTTATTGAAATTATCCAAATATTTTATCTTTGAGATTCACCTAAAATTTCACTCATTAAATTTTATTCAATTGAGATTCACCTTAATTTATGGATTACGCATGATTATGAACTAAACCAAAGAGAACCGTAGTGCCTAATTTATCAGTGAATTATGATAATACAAATAAAACAGCAAGTAAAGACAAGCAAATTTATCAAAACAACTCAAAATTTTATATTAAAAAAATGTAATTGCTTCACAAAATAATTTAAAGAACACTGAGCAGTTTGCATATCCTTAAAGAAAAAGAACAAGTTTAGTTGTAACCTTTCTTCCACTTGTTGAAATTGTAATAATTTATAAACGAGGAGAATGTTAGGGAAAATGTCACAACCTCGAGATATATTTTTACATCACGATATGAGTTAGGAAAAGCGTAACATGAGGAAAGATCCGACTCATTAGTTAAAGCTAGAAATATTTATACAAGTATTAAATTATAAATATTTCTGACAGTATAACGGTTCAATTAATTCTCAATTTGGCAAGTGATTTAATGTAATTCCGAATGAAAAAGATTAAAGTTAGGTTGCGTGGCAACAGTGGCATAAACTGATTGTAAAAATCAATTTCGTTTGAACTTGCCTAAAATATGCGTAAATTGCCCAAATAGGTAGATCTCAATTAATACTTTTCCTTCCGTTCGAATCTGCTTTACTTTGTTGATAATTTGTTTAGTGGTATTCTTGTTAGATGCTCTAATATTTCATAGATATATTTTATTCATTAATTTTCAATTTCATAACAAATAGCTCTAATATAACAATTTAGTAAGTCATTTTCAGCTGAATTTAAAACTTTACAGGCGTTTTGATTTTTCATTAATAATTTTTAAAAAATGTAATTTCAAACTTATTCAATACATATTTTAAAGTCTATATTGTGTTATAACTTTTCTTTTGTTAAAAAAAATGGAACAAGCTTTATGATAAAGAAAACAGGAAAGATGTAAAATTTATTATTCCAACACAGTTATTTTTTCGACAATACACTCAATGTTATCCAAAAATGCTTAACTTTTTTCTCAAAATTGTTTACAAATGTATTAGAAAAGTTTTAGAGCATTGAGTGTTAGTTTCTAAATTTTATTTTTTAAAAAAGAAGACGATTGTTAGAAGAATAGAAACTATATTAAGACTTTATGCAATGTCTAAATATATAATTTTGTTTATATATATATTTCAAAATTAACTTACATATATTTCAAAATTAATTTTATCTTTCATTCATTTTCTATATATATTTCAAAATTTATTTTACACATTTTCTCCTATATCTCTAAGGTTACAAAAAACTGTTTTGAACCCCAAAACAATTTCGTTCGCAACTTCTGACAAAATCTCTTGAAAATTGAAATTTTAAGCACTACTTTTGAGGAAAGTTCTAGAAAATTGAAATTTAGGGCACAATTTTTGATCAAAACTCTTGGAAATTTTGTGTGCAACTTCTGGATTTGTGTGCAAATTTTTCAGAGACAAATTTATACCATACCAATGATTTTTAAACTATGCAGATTTCAAAAATTAATTCTTTCATATTCATACTTTTAGAAAAAAAATTTTCAAAGTATTTTTTAATATTTGGTATATAAATTAATATTCCAGACTCCTTTATCTTAAACAGTCTAGCATGTCCAGGGCCAGATTAAGCGTATGCGGGGCCCTAGGCCATTCAAATTTTTGGGACCCTTAGATTAAAATTTTTTTCTCGTATATTTTTTGTTTATTCAAATATAAAAGTATTTATATATCTTTTCATTTAAGAAAGCAAATTTAAAATAATTGTTAAATTAGAACTAAAAAACTTATAGTATTTTATTAATATATATTTGAAATTGATTTTTTTTTAAAAAAATCATTGTTTTTCTTAATTTTTTAAAATTTATTTTCAAACGTTTTTTTTAAGGGAGCCCCTAATCATTGGGGGCCATGTCTGATCTAATGGGTAATCCGACCCTCAACATATCTTACAAAAATGTAAGTCTTCATCGTGCAAAAATCTTCATCTTGCGTGCAAAAGTATTTTTTTGAACACCTATGAAATCAATAATAAATTAATATTCCAGACTCCTATTTTTCCAAAGATTAAATTAACAAAACTTTTCATTGCTCAAAACCGAACACACTATGTTTCTTCCTATGTCATAAAATAAATGTTTTTTTTTTCTTTCTTAATTTTATTCGCTCTCTGCCGAACCTTGGTTGGAAAGGATAAGCCATAAAACTACCATAAAACCTCAAACAAGAGTACCTCTCAATAAAAGACAATTTCTTATAGTTATGTACGCAATCTATTTTCTTCGGTAATCCTCCTAATCTCAGTAAGTAGAACTGCAAATACCCTTTTCTTGACTTAATCTTTATTACTTCGTTACCTAATTTCCTCAGCCAAGTAGAATATTTAACTTAATTACAAACTATAGCGGTAGAACTAAATAAGCTTTCAAATTCTGCACGTTTTAGAAGATATTGCTTTAGAATAATTTTAGCTTTCAAATTTTAGAAGCTATTGCTCTAGAATAAATTTAGTTTTCAAATTTTAGAAGCTCTTGCTTTAGTGTAATATTAGTTTTCAAATTTAAGAAGCTATTGCTTTAGAAAATATTTTGCTTTAAAATTTTAGAAACTATTGCTTTAGAATGAATTTAGCTTTTTCAAATTTTAAAAGGTACTGCTTTAGAATAAAATTAATTTTCAAATTTTAGAAGCTATTGCTTTGGAATAATGTTAGCTTTCAATCCATCTCTGTAAAATAATTGATGTTTTTTTGCAAACTATTGCTGCGAAATAAAACTATATTTTTTCAAACAACTTGCAAAATTTTGCCGCAGAATAAGATTAACTTTCAGATTTTTACAAACTGGTATTATAAAATGAAATAAACTTTCAAATTTTATACAACTTAGAAATTATTGCTTTAGGGGAAAAAATTAACTTTCAATTTTTTATCACTTTTACAGATTTTTCAGTACAACAAAACCATTTTTCACATTTTTTTACAACATCCGAAAGACACATATAGACATTTTATGTCCAATCATTTTTTAAAAATTTATATGTTAATATTAAGGGATTTTTTAGTCTTTAATCCTTTGCTTTAGAAGGCCACTTTTTTTTAATATTATTGTGTTGTGCTAAAATACTTTAGATATTGAGACTGATATATAAAAAGAAATTCATTTAACGACTCATTTTTTGGTGGGAATTTTCGAAATTTAACCTACTTGAAAAATCGGTCATAAACTCTAACTTATATAATTAAATAATTATGTTCTTAAATTTATAAATACTATGTTGATGAATGTCAATAAATTTGATTAGAAAAAGGAACGCATAATATACAAGAGAAAATATAGTTTGTCAGTCTTGACTTTACTGGGACCCACATTTATGTGAACCTATTCATTGGAAGTTATGGTTGCTCGACTGTAGAAAACTTAATGAATTCGAGGATAATTATATTTCCCCCAGTTAAAAACCACTTTTTAGATTAAACAACAACTTATGGGCTTCAATTCACTCATGCTTGAAATAAGAAACTCTGCGTCCACATTTTCTCACTCAATGATTTGCAATGTAAATAACGAAGAAATTGGCGATTAATAGTTAGTCTACGGTAAGAACGCCCCCCGCCTCAAAGTCTGAGGCCGTCTGCTGCTATGGAAACAAGAATAGCACATTTCAGGGAGGGTAGCTTCTCTTCTATCTTGGGCTAGCACAATAGATTGCAAAAAAATCCCCTTTCTCTCATCGACCCGAACCAAAACCTATCCTAAACAATGACTCCACATCCTTACTTGAAATAGTTATATCTCGTTACCATCGCCACGGGTCCAGGCGAATGGCTAGGGGAGTTCTTACTTTAGACAAACTATACGATAGTCAGTTTTCATCTTTTCCAGTCAACACTTTACAGTTTCTCTAAAACAATATGTAACTCAAAAACGCCATTCATTCTAAAAAAATTAAAATTTGAAAATGAATATCTGAAAATGATTCCAAAAAATAAGTTATACAAAGCATCGTTTGCTCTTAAAAACGGAGTTATAATAGCATTTTTAAAAAAAAATAGAATTACATTTTAAAATTAATGAAATGAAACCCATCAATTAAAGGAATTAATAAAATGAAACCCATCAATAAAATTAAATGAATTAATCAATTAATGTAATGAAATGAATCCCGTCTATTCTTTAGGTAATAAAATATACGCTTATTTGTGCAAAATTTCAATAGCAGTGATTTAGAAATAAAGAAGAAAAAAAGCTCCAGCATGCGATTTATTTTTTTATATTCAGGAACAATTAAAACGGGATACTATAAGAAAACTAATTTGATTCTCACTTTATTCGATTTTCAAAAACACGAAAGCTTTCACGGGAAAAGAAAATAAATAAAAACAGGAAACATAATTCATTTTCATTTGAGTATTGGACATTTCACAAGTCTTTTTTATTAACACAATTAGCACTAATGAGCTTGATAAGGGTTATTTTATCATTGATTAAAATAATGATATTCTCTATTATTATTATCATAAAAAAAGACCAATACTATTCAAATGTTGAGCTTTTCCACAGAGTAGTGACATTAAAAGGTTGAGCATTTCAATTTTATTTAATGAAACATAGTAGCTGTGCACTTCCGATTTTCACAAACTAACCTAGCACAAAAGGATATAATTTAGAGATGCGTATCTTCTTTAGTTAAGAATAAAATAACAATAATCTGAGAAATAATTTCAGGAAAGCCTTCCATTCTAAAAGAAATGTCTGAGACGATTTCTCTTAATCATTAAATAATTTAAAATGGAATAAACTTTTGCTTTACCTCACAATTCGAAATTTTTTTAATTAATATGAAATGGACTAATAAAACAATTTTTAAAATTTATTTGACATGAAGTACCTTAGTATCGATGAATTTTGTAACAATGTGTGAAAGAATTTCTCGATTCGTTTCAAAACTTTCTACAATCTATGTAAATAGTGAAATGAACGAGTTCAAACTGTCAACCGCTCACGTGACCAAATCATAGGGATCAGAATACGATAATTCCCCGACCGATTTTTCGTCAAAAAAATTTTTTTTGTTTATTTAGTGTAAAATTTGAGTTGGTTTCCGTAACTTAATTCCGCTCTAAATATTGGATTGTTAGGAAAGTAATTTCACGTTTTTCTTATGAAAATGAAAGATTATTTTTGATAGTGAATACTAGGAGAAAAAGATCCCTGTTCGCTACCGCTCACCAACTCCGATGATTGCATAGCAATAATTTTTGCTTCTCGGCAAAAAAAGTTTTTTTTTTTTTTTTTTTTTTTTTTTTTTTTTTTTTTTTTNTATTAAAGAAAAATTCAATATCAGTACAAAAAATATAAAAATTACTGACATTTGCATGCATAACATCAAACTAGGAATTTTCCTTATTAAAAATGAGTAATGCGTCTTCGCCATATATCGATACACATATTTCACGAACAGCAGTAATGTCACTGTAATCAAATCCTCCCATATAATCTAATAAAGTTTCCACGGAGCAGCAGAATGAGAAATTGTATTTGCCTCATTTACTACATCTTCTACATCAGTTGCTATCATCACTATTTGATTTAACAACATAACGATGTCTTCATCAGTCAAATACTGGAAGTCAGGCTCACATGCATCACTTTGAAACCAATCTTCTAAATTTTCTTCATCAAAAATTTCGAAACCTTCGATTTCTTTTGCTTGTTCGAGAATACTTTTATCATATTTTTCTTGAACATCTGAAGAGGATTGTTCATCAAGCGGTATGATCTTTCTCCAAGATCGTGATAACGTAGACGATTTTACCTTTGACCATGCTGCTGATATTCCATATACTGCAATCCAATAACGAATATTGCTTCCAAAAATTTGGTAGTGCTATAACTTCATGAATTAAATATTTTTAATCTTGAAAATGTTTCTCTTTATATTTTTTGTGTGACTCCGGAATGAGCACGGATAATCCGCGCACGGATAATCGAGAGTGTACTGTACTTGCATTGATTAATGCTTTTATTTTTTCTTCAGAAACCTAAACAGGTGTAGTGCATATTCATGTTTTTTAATCGAAATTTTGTAAACCAGTTTTGACACTGGTGTATTGTCAATACATCTTCTCAATACACATCGGCTCATTTAATTTTTTCTTTGCTTAAACAGCATTTTTAACTTTTTGATAGTAAAAAAGTAAAACATGCCGATAATGCTGAATTATATATATAAAACTATAATATATAAAACTATAATATATAAAATTATATATTAATGATATTCGAAAGGCGACCCACCCAAAACTACAGAATAGAATCAAATCAAACTCGTTCCAGTATCAACTTTCAAAATTTATTTATAATGATTATACGACTTAAGTGTAAAGTTGATGGTGAAAAAATATAATTTAGTACTCAATTCGAAAAAAAAAAAAACGAAATTACTTTCCGAAGAGCCCAGTAATTACCATATTTGAGGTCACCCCACTAAACTATTAAGACTAGCATTTAACCAATCGTTAGAACAAAAGTTGTTCAGGTTGATATGCTTTTTTTTTTTTTAATTATTATTTTGCAAACGGTACAATTATCTTTCGGCTAAAAATAAAACTAATGTTTACAGTTGTTTTCTCCTTGAAACGAGAAAAATTTCCCTTAAATGTGTTTAGTTTTTAAATGTGTAAGATATTCATACCCAATATAGAAGCAAATGTAATACAAATGCTCGTATTCAATTCAACATGGACACTCCGAAAAATTAATTTTATCAGAAGAAAATGAATGGAATTTAACTTATTTTTAAGATTTATTTCCATTTATTCATTCACTCAGGTGCCAAAATATATTGAAAATATTTCGCATATTCTATTCTATACATTGGTCATTTAACGATATTTCCAGAAAGAAATCTTTTTCGAGTTTTAATACCAATTATTCGTTAACGAATTCAGGGAAAGAAATGATTTGTATATGAAACTAAATTATTTGTCTTAATATTTTACTCACATACCTACGAAATAAAACCTAATAAAATTTTTCAAAGCTGGTAATGACATGCATTTTTTTTTCAGACAAAATATTTTTGGAGTTCCTTATTTAAGTAATTAATTTGTCTTACTACAGTAAAAAAATACAATAATTAACAGCATTATTCAATTCTTTTAAAATCAAATTGAACTTCTTATTATCAATTTTTTATAATTTATGGTCATGAAATGCAGCACGAACACCGCAGTCTTTTTCTCCTTTTTATGGGTAAAATCTTCCAAACTATAATTTATAAAATTTGCACCTATTCTCAGTTATTTAGATCTAACAATTATTGTTAAATTTTTGAATATGAATGAAAAAGAAATTTTTCTTAAAACAAATTTATTCGGATTTTATATTTTAGCACAAATATAGTTCCGACCAATTAACAGACATTTCATAACATTTAACATTTCATAATTAGCAACTATTGTGCTGTTTTTTATTATATAATTGAGAAACGCCAAAATATTTTTGTTTGTAATTAGAGCTTTACTATATCTCATTTTATCACGACTATTCTATTTTATCAGCATTTTATTTTTTAATCACCTATGCAGTTTAAAAAAAAAAAAGAACTAACCTTAAATGACATAACTGTTTGTTATTTTATCTTTATCCTTTTTAAATTCTTATCCCGGAACTATTTTAAATCATTAATACGAGAATAACTCTCATTATAAGCATTCATTTTTTAGTTACAGTTTAGAATTAGCCCTGAATGACATTCGTTATTATCTTTATTTTATATAAACATTCAGATTACGTATTGGAAGTTAAGATAACTTTTATCGAACAATGCAGAGAATCGACGACCACATTAAGAGATGACGTTATTTTAATTGTAAAAAAGTTATCGATTTTAATTAAAGGCATGAAAGAAACATATATTCTCACTACAAGTAGTGAAACTTATACTGTAATCGCTACTCTAAGTGACGGAATTAAGGTGTGTGATTGGGAGTTGCATTGACTAATTGAAGATTGAGATGAAAACAGGACAATGAAAATGACAGTTGAAGAGGAAAACTGGATCATAATTATAATAAAACTTTTAATTATTAGTATTTGTAGAGCTCGAGATACAAAAATTATATTTTATCCATAAAAAGACTTAATACGACTCTAAGTTAAATAATAAATTTTGTATAATAATAAGGAGTGGCAAAGGAAGATAAATCCCCCATGACCAGCCTAATCGAAAGCCAAATTAAAAAGCGATTGAATTGTTCCCAACGGACAGTTGGGAGCATAGGAAGAGATCCAAGATTGGCAATTTATAGAAAGATAACCAAAAACAAAGGCAATTCATATTAATTTGAAAATAATTTGGTGAAAGAAAATCGCCTAAGAGACTGTGAGAATTAGCATAACCATGTAACTGAAACATTTTTGTGGTAAGAAATAAAGAGTTAAAAATTTATAAATAGATTTTTGTTTTCAATTGAGTCGTGACAGTGAATGAATGAGTCTTACATTTGCATTGAAATAAAAAGTTAGCTGTTACATTGATTCTTAAGAAAAGGATAAAATATTTTATAATTGCTTTTTATAAATTATAATAAAAATTAAATAATTGGTTTAGTTTAATTAGAATTCGGTTAAGAATTATTAAAAAAAATAAGTTTAAGAAATTTTAAAAGCTGAGAAATATGTAATGTTTATTGTGGCATCACAGCTACTGTTTTTCGTAGTTAGTAGTGCAGTGTGCTACTTTTTTTTAAATTTTATTTATTTTTTATTTCTTGTTCATGTAAACATGAGTGAATAATTCTTAATTACTCCCTAACATTTAATGTAAGCCAATTTTAACTCAAAACCATTAGGTATAAATTTATTTCTCCAGCAAAATTTGTGTCCGTAAAGCAGTGAAGTAGTTACTACAATTCCAAAGTAGTTTGTAGTCACAACATTTTTGAAGAAAAAAAATAGTTGTTGTAGTTAATTACATTTGTAACAAAATAGTTGTACTAAACTGCAAAAATAATGTATTTTTTCCGACATCTGCCTACATATGCGAGATACGAGAAATCAAGCTTGAATTTCATCACATATTTAGCGACTCGTGCAGTTTACAGTTAAAACTAGCCATGTGTCATTATATGAAGCATTTATTTTATCACCATTTTCTTTTTAGTCGCCGAGATAAAATGAGAGAATTTATCAGTAAGTAGCATTAAAAATGTTCATCATTTGATTCCTAAACTGCAGTTCAATAGAAGGGAATGAACTGTGTCACTAAGACAAAGATAGTTGCAAAATAAAAAAATAAAATGGGTGAAAAGAAAATACACAGCTGCTAAAACCTTCGCAAGATGTGACAAAAATAGAAAGACAAAAAATCTTACGTACTATAATCTTACGTAATCCTGATCGAGCAAAAACAAAAGTTTTCTATAATTGAAAAACACTAATAAACTAAATTTAGATTTCAGTTTTTTAGATTAGTATTTCAGTCAAAAAATTTTATAAAAATTTTTATGCACCACCTTCATTTTCCAAAAAGCCTTACAAATTTGAAATTTCTTAAAAAACAACAAAATTTTGAAAATTCAGAAAATTTCCAAAAGTTTAAGGTTTAAAATAAACTACCTCACAAAAGTTACATTAAATGAAGTATTGCTAGTAAACTTTTTTCAGAATTTTTCCGCTTTATTTTCCTTACCTAAAAAACAGCAGTAAAATGTACAAAATTTACGAAAAAAAAATTTTAAATTTTGTGAGATTTCAAAAAATTATCAGATGAAAATAAACCATCTCGCAAACGATGAGTACAAACGTGTGACATATTTTTCATGAATAGTTTCGAAATTTTTATACTTCATTTTTCTTTTTTCCTCAGTATCAAACAATGAAGTTTTTATTTATTTTTAACTACTACTGTAAAAGTAAAAGAAAAGAAGACAAGAAAAACCAATGAGTTTGTCACAGGATTTCAGAAGCAGCCTTAATGATTGATTGACAATCGATATTAATCCACATCGGAGAATATACTTTCATATAAAAGATGTTAATTCTATTAAGTGGGTCGATGGACCTCAGCTATTTATGTAAACACAAAAAACTCTGAGCCGTAGCGAATCATCTTGCATTCGAAAGTTTTCCAGGGCTTAATGGTTGGGTGGACACTTACCGGAAGAAAGCGTCTGGTTTATATTCCATAAATATTTGTGTGATCTGTCCTGAGATGGCATATTCTCTCATTTCTGGCTAATGTACTTTTATCGGTTGAAAACTAAGAAATTTAAGGTTTTCGCAGTTGACCAAATTCTTGCTGTATTTACAAACAAGAAACTGTTCAACCGTGAACACTGTAACGTATTTCTCAACAAACATACAGACAAACGTGGTAATAAACAAAAACAATTTATTTAAACATAAAAAAAATTTAAAAAAACACAAATTTTCATTCATGACTCTATAGCAGAGAGGAGAGGATCTCCTACAACTTACCATCTTAAAAATCACTGTCTGACTGACTATCACGCATGCGCAGTTCGTTTCTGTTCAGTTGTGGTTAGGGAGAAATTACAACACCTTCAAGTTGTTAATTTTCAACCGATAGAAAGAGATTTGCCAGAGATGGAAGAATACGAGATTTACGATTTCAGATATTTATTAAAAATAAATCGGGAGCTTTCTTTCATTAAGTATCAGCTAAATCTGGCATCATTAAGCTTCGAGAAACCTTCGAACGCAAGAGTTTTTTGAGTTTACATAAATAGCTGAGATCCATGGACCCATTTAATAGAATTAGCATCTTTTATTATGAAAGTATATTCTCCGATGTGGATTTATATCGAACGTGAATCAATCATATTAAGGTTGCTTCTGCGATCCCAAGGCAAACTCATTGGTTTTTTCATGTTTTCTTTTCTTTTACACTTACAGAATTATTTAAAAAGAAAAAGGGGAAAAAAATACTTCCGTGTTTTGGTACTAAGGAAAAAAGAAAATGAAGCAGAATAATTTCGATCATGGGGAATATTTCAGTAACTATACAACGTTTCAGAGAGAGAGTTTATTTTCATCTGATAATTTTTTTCAAAAATCTTTTAATTTTATTATTTTTTTCGTAAATTTTTAAAATTTACTGTGCTACAGGAAATGAAAATATTGGAGAAAAATTATGAAAAATTTCATTAACAATGCTTCATTAAATATACAACTTTTTAAAAGTAAATTGTTTTTAACCATAAACTTTTGAAAGTTTCTAAAAAAGTAAATGCTTTTGTGGAGATGGGGAATAAAAATTATTAAAAAATTCAGTGCTTATGCTAGACTTTTTGGGAGTTTCAGTTAGTAAAAACCTAATTATTTTTTTTTTTTTTACTTCACTCTATTACATACATCTGAAGTTGTGCACGTGATGTTTAAGAACTGTCTTTCTACAAAATATATGTCAGGACCAGGATAGCCTGGTTGGTAGGGCACTGGGCCCATGTCTAAAAAGCCTTGGGTTCGATCCCCGCCTGCCGAAGACTCCCCGTGTCGTAAATGGTGACTGATGCGCGTTAAATCTTTCGGGGTCACAAAGTCCTCCCAGTTCCCATAACAAACCAACACCCCTGGGGATACTGATCCAGGAGTTTCCTTCTTTTCTGGATTCGGTTCAAAATTACAAGGCTACGGAGTTGAACATTGGTAGTCGTAAACAAAGAACTGGGTCGGCTGTTCAACGACGATTACGAAAAAAATTTAAATCAGATTTAGAAAAATACATGATTATTTCCAACTTCTTTAACAATTTTTTTTAGTGCAACATCAAACTTCGGAAAAAGATAGTTTCATTAAATCCAATGTGATAAACAATTCTTATCGAAAGGGATTCATAGCCTTATTTTCCAACTACTCAATAAAACGTACTTCAGTGGTGAGTTTCGTCAGAAGGGTGAAATGTACAGAATACTTGTCAAGAGTCATTTTGAAGCAACACATCACTTCTCATTCAATCAAAGAGAACTACAGTGGAGAAAAATTTTCGACTTTAAGATGCTCTTTAAGTAGTCCCATTATTTAAAAAGATTGATTCATATTTTCTGCTTTAAATTCCATGGTGTGTAAAAATCATTTTTATGTACTTGCAAAATAGTTTTCAAAACGGTATCTCTGGAAGAAACTCATTAGGAAATACGCTAATTATTTATTTATAAGGTCTGTCTCTAATTAATAGTTTTATGCTTTTAAGGATTATTTAAAACTTAAGTCAAATAATTTAAGATTTTTTTACATCTCTCATAAACAAAAACGTAAAATTATATAATGCTAGATTCACCCAACTTTAATCGTGCAATTCTAAGAAACTTTAAAGTTTTGATCGAGTTTCATATAGTGATTACCTAGTAGAGTTAGTCAACAATTGGCGGTCGATTTCACTAATTTTGAAGTAAAATTATGCCAGTTCTTTACAATGCGAATGTTTAACTCATACCTAGGACATAAATTTATTTTCTTTCATTTTAAATGAGCAAAATTTTGAAATTTTAATTGAGATGCTTTATTTTTAATTTAATGGAGTTTATTATATATCAATTATTATGCTCACTTATGTTATTAAATATCATTTATCATATTCGATGGAGTTTTACTCACTATTGATAGACAAAAAGAAACGTGGCTTTTTAAAAAGTAAAGGATAAAAGTGCTATTTTTTTTCTCTTTCATGAAAAAAATAGAGATCTTGATGAAGTATGAATAAAATGTAAAAATACAAACTAGTTAAATGAGATTTTAAGTACACGAAGATATAAAATAATAAAAGATTTTAAATAAGAAAAAGAAGTGTTTTTTTCCCCAATATTTACTGTACTTTTTATCCTCAGCTAGTAACAAAAGTACAAATAGAAGTTTGCACTTCCATCACTTGTAGCAAAAATACTCATACAGTTACAAATTAAGAATGCAAAAAGAACACGCTTTTGAAATGATTAAAATTGTTATAACTCTTTCCCGTATGCTACTGTTCCAAAACATTAAGGTATTCTTCAACTGATAGAAAATAGTTGTAATGGTAACATCGCAATAGACTTTTCAAATAGGAGAGTGCTTCAATTACTTTCAACTTTGAAATTATAATTAGCCATTAAACAACAAATATTTTTAATAAACGTCTATCTTTAAAGAATTGAAATAAATGAAATTTCAGTTTTAATAGCTACTCAAAACTCGGAATTCCGATCAAATCTTTTAATCGAATTCAGCTGGTCTAGTTCGAGGCGATCAATGTCTCTAACATGATCTTGCAGATAAAATTTTTTTAAATGTTCACTTCAATGGCAAATGTTTTTGATGAAAATTCATCATTTCAGTGCCAGCAAAAAAAAATTAATGCTTCTATTGGTTTTGACCTTGTCAAAAGTGTAACATTTGTTTCAAATCATGTTTATTGTGAATTTTTTAAAAATATAAAATTGCATTGTTGTATTTAATGAAAAATGGTGGTCTCATTAATTTCTCTATAAGTTTTTATTGCTAATTTACTTGGTACATATGGTATAGATAGGCTTCCAGCACTGAAAGTTCGTATTTTTAACTAATCTCTTAAATTTAGGTATACAAGGTCGCTTCGGTTTATTTATACGAGGTATTTATTTTATTTATTTATTTTTTAATTATGGTGTGCCAAAACTTTAGTTCCTTGCATAACTATCCGTAGTGTAATACAGAATAAAATGAATGTTTTTATTTCCATTGATCTCGTCAGAATTTCTTTTTCTAAATATTTTCTAATATGTAATAATAAATTTGTCAGGATTTCCCCGGATGCCCCTTATTGGCGCATGGTAAGGTTAAATTAAATTATTTTTCCAAATACTGTATATAATTTGTTTTACATATGTAAGAAGATAAAATTCAGTGCCAGCGATATAAAGTTTAGATAAAACATAATTAATGAAAATCATGCATAAAATCTACCCAAGTACTTTAATACGAAGTTAAGTCTCAGGTGTTAATAATATTAAAGAAAAATAAAGATAAATTACTATCCACTGTCAAAGTTATTTTTGATTTGAGTTGTAGTATAGACTTCTTTATTTTTGAATTACACTTCTTCGGTGCCCTATGGATAAAGGAATAAACAATTCATTCTTTTAAATTAAGCAAGATAATTTCTCATGCATTTCATAGCCTAATTTTAAATTACAATTTAGAATTGCATAAATGTTAGCCCCAGATTTCAAAGTTTTCTTCAAATAAGCATAAACCAGAATCCCGTTCTTTCTTTATAATAATAAAAATAATCTAACTAATTTATACTCAATTTCTTGAATATTTCATAAGAATTAATGCAATTGAAATAAAATAAACCAATAATACTTTGTATTGCATTCTTGTAGTTATGAAATGTTTAAATACCTCGAAACCTTTATAAGATTAAATTCAATCATAAATCATTTTCAGTGATCATATAAACACCATTGATATGTCTAAACTATGAATCCTTTGTGATATTTATAATTTCATATTTAATACAACACAAAAATAATGAGAATTACGCTCTGTTTAACATACTAATGAAATCATTATAATATTCTAATAATTACATTATAAGGAACCTTGCAAGTATTTTTAATATAAGATTGCAATACTAATTTCATTGCATCGTAAACTAGAAATCGTTTTCTAGTGAAGAAATAAAGCAAGAAAAAAATCTGTATGAAAGGAACGTTAAATTTCTGATGTAGAATTCATGGCAATATTTCCATGAGCAATATTAATGAGAAATAAATTTTTAGAAAAAAATTAAATTTTTTTTATCAACATTATATAGTGCGCGTTTTTATTTTTTTCTAAGAAATATTTAAAAAAGACCTAAAACTTGGCTCGTCTTTTTTCCACCCAGAAATATGCTGGAAAGATCAATTTTAAAGCCAATACTCACCAAATAAAAGGGTCATCATATCGGCTATCGCCAAATTGAAGAGGTAGCAGTTTGTAGCCGTCTGCATATACTGATTTCGACCGATCACAACACATGTACAAACATTGCCCACAATTCCAGAAAGGAATATAAGAGAATAAACTACTGTTAAAGGAATGAGCCAGTTCAGGGCCAATCTTTTG
The DNA here is from genome assembly GCF_043381705.1 of Parasteatoda tepidariorum. NCBI lineage: Eukaryota > Metazoa > Arthropoda > Arachnida > Araneae > Theridiidae > Parasteatoda > Parasteatoda tepidariorum. The sequence goes on from NC_092207.1 coordinate 2,510,168, forward strand.
GGTCCAAGACTTTTCGTCACATAGTCTTCTATATCTATAGAATCCACCAAAGTTTCGTTCCACGCACTCATATTAAATGGCATTTCAATCGCCCATTGCTTAACATATTAGGACACAACTCCAATCACCCATTGCTGAACAATTTTAGATGAAGAGAATCAGGTCCCGTTTCGAAACTTGTCGTGTAAAGCACTGTAGAAAAACAATTTAGACGGTTTTTTAATCCATTTGATGTTAAGCATGGTGATGTGACCTTTTGAATCACTGTGTGGAAGGGCAGGGAAGAATTATCGAAAGGCTCGCAAGACATTTAATCGCTGAAGAGACGGATTCAATTTCAAAAAAGCACTTTAGAAAGGCAGAGAGACTGTATGGATGCGGATTAGTTTGAGGATGGTAAGGCAGCTTTCAAGGAATGAATGAAAAAGGGAATGTAAAAAAGAAGGCAGCGCGGTTTCAGAAAGGCAAGAAGCTAAAGGCAATTCCTATTCAATATGGATAAATATGTTCCGAAGCACAGTTCATCCTATTGCGTAGACGATTTTTATAAGACAATCATTTAAGCCCTGTTTGGTCTGTGTTCAATATTCACAGAACAGCCAAATTAATTTTAATTAAAATCATATTTAATTTAAAACATATCCAAATACATTCTTAATTTGAATTTTGATGGTAGATTCTATTACGATTTTGATGATCAAATCTTTTTTTTAAATATAAATGATGATTCCTATTTCAATCTTTATGAGCGTACACGCACTGCATACTTGTGAGGCACAATTATTATTCACAAAATATTTTCCTGTGTGTATCCTGTATGCTTGAACACAATTGTAATCCTGTTTACACCGGATATCACAGTTGACTTTTCAAGTAGCTTCCAGTGTTTAAATGGGAATGACACCAATCTTTATTTATCCCATGGTGAATCCGCCGAATAGTCCATAGCCGATGCCAATTTTTCGCGAATAAATTTTGTTGCAGTTGCTTCTCTATCTAAATGTTACCTGAGGGAACATCAGAAGATTTTCCTGTGAAAGTTTTTTGTTTTTTTATTCGTGTCGCTGGCATTCGGCATGGTAGGTATCATCCGACCACCGCAGAATGAAATTCCACTTAAGTTGGGGTCGCCCAGGGTGTGGGAGGGAAGGTCGACTGCAGCGCCAAGATCGATGGAAAGAATGAATGAATGGCAGAGCTCCCATTGGCCATCATTCAGATCCTTTTCCTTCGTCGTGCCCCGAAATCTCTCTTCTTTTCCGGCACGAGTTAGATCAACGTCCCATATATATATATATATTTTATTTTTATTTTGGGACAGAAGAAATTGTATCATTCTTTTGAACTAATTTTCCTCATCCATGCCAGAGGATGCGCATCTTTTAAAACAAGATAAGAACTTTTTCTTCTCCATCATCAGTGAAGTTCCGAACACATTAGAATAATTTTTTTTCTCTCTCTCGATATTATAATAGATTGGATAAGACGGAAAATAAATGAATTGATTGAAATTAGAGTTTTACAGACCCTGGCTGAATTATTAGACGAACTATAAGATTCTAATTAAAATCTTAAAAGTAAGGTGGTTGATTTCATTTATTTATTTTTTTTTTTTTATGAATTCCTACTTTACACCCAGCAATATTCGGCTTTATTGTTTTTACACGGTTGAAACCGGTTTGAACTTGTTTATGCTCGTGTATCAATTGGATAACATTGTATTGCAATACGCTGAAAATAAATACAAATAGTAAGTGTATTAAAAATATCCGAAATAGAATTCCATTACATGTATGTTTAAATTTAAAAGTGTTGCTTATAAACTCGTGCAAAGCATGTCATTTTTAAAAAACTACTGTTCGTCGAATAATTTGATCTAATTATTATAATATACTAATATAATATCGGAGAAAATAAATATTCTATATTTATATAATATATCGTCTGATTTATCCAATCGTCGAATTTATATTATATATATCGTCTGATTTTACCCATCGATAAACGAACGTAAACTGGCTACAGCTTAACTTCTATATGGTTCTATATTCTTCTATATGGCGAAGCATATAGAAGAACATTTTATTTCCTTTCACATCGTTTCATATTCATAATTTTCTCCGTGATTTTAAAGGATTTATTACAAGATTATTATTTATGCAAATTAAAAAAATGTTTTTAAACAGTAAACAAAAACGAAATAAAGAAGGTTTTTTTTTCAAGTTTATTTTACAATCGGCATTTCCAAAACTTGACTCTCAGTTATTTCTTGATTAACATGTAAAGCATTTTCTAAATTTATGTGAATAAGGTTTCATTGGAATCAAGTATAAACAGAGACTTTCCATTCATCGTTTCTGAAACAAAATTGCTAAAATAAGTTTTTATACTTCTCACGATCTATACACAATTGTTGAGACAAAATGATGAAAATTTTTTTTAAAAAATTATAGAAATATGTAAAAAAAATAAAAATAATAAATTTGGAAATACGAAATAAGTATAAATTTTAAATGCAAAAAAAAAATTGGTACTGATTACAGAATGTTAAAATGTGAAATTTTTTTTAACTTTCAACATATATTAAAAAAAATAATTGCTTAGAAAGAATAATTATAAAATGATTGATTAGAAAAACGATTACAAAATGATTGATTGGAAAAAACGATTATGAAATGATTGTGCAGAAAAAATGATTAAAAATGATTGCGTGGAAAAAATGATTACGAAATGATTACTTCGAAAAAATGATTGCTAAGAAAAAATGAATGCAAAATGATTGCTTAGAAGAAATTATCACGAAATGATTGCTTAGGAAAAATAATTACAAAATGATTGCTTGGAAAATAGCAAACCACTTTTGAGCAAAAAACACTGTTTTTTTTAATCCTTATTATAAAANAAAAAATTATTACAAAATGAATGCTTAGAAAAAATAATTACAAAATGATTGCTTAGAAGAAATTATCACGAAATGATTGCTTAGAAAAAATTATTACAAAATGAATGCTTAGAAAAAATAATTACAAAATGATTGCTTAGAAAAAATAATTACAAAATGATTGCTTAGAAGAAATTATCACGAAATGATTGCTTAGAAAAAATTAATACAAAATGAATGCTTAGAAAAAATAATTACAAAATGATTGCTTAGAAGAAATTATCACGAAATGATTGCTTAGAAAAAATTATTACAAAATGAATGCTTAGAAAAAATAATTACAAAATGATTGCTTAGAAGAAAGCAAACCACTTTTGAGCAAAAAACACTGTTTTTTTTAATCCTTATTATAAAAATTCAAATAATTAAAACATGGTTTTCAATAATAACCCTTTCCCTTTTCCGAAAGAACTCATTTTAAATATGTTATTTAGTCTTAACCATTGAACTAAAGTTACGAAATTATCCATAGAAACGTATTTCTCTAAATAAGCATATTTTTCGAGCGTTTCAAATTGTTGACTTCCAAAGTATAGAATATAATTCGCAGCAAATCTAAAAAGCAACATTCCAATAAGAGATGGTTGAGCCTCTTATTGAATTTTTATGTATTTCGCTCAAACTATTGAAGAAAATCAAAAAGTTTTTGCACGCATGCATGAAACTCGTTTATCTAGATATATTTTATACATTATCTCTCTCTGACTCTGTCTATATATACACCGAAGAGCCATTACATTATGACCACCCTCCATCTATAACAATGGGCTCGCCCAGGTTTTCATGGTTTCTCGCCCAGGAACAATGTTTTCATGGGGCACATTAGGACCCATAATCCTCATAGAACAATCCCTGACGTCTGTAAGCTACTTGAACATAGTTGCAGACCAGGTTCACCCATTCATGGCAACAGTTTTTCCTGCGGGGGATGGTGTTTACCAACAGGATAATGCACCATGTCATAAGGGTCGAATCGTCATGGATTGGTTCGAGGAACATTCCAGTGACTTTCAAGTCATGTCTTGGCCCCCAAATTCACCTGACCTTAATCCAATAGAGCATTTGTGGTCCTACTTGGAAAACCAAATTCGTGCTGCCACGCTACCCCCTCGCAATGTGAGGGAATTGCAGGACCAGTTGGTGAGCGCTTGGTACCAGATACCTCAGACTACCTATCAGCACCTTGTGGAATCAATGCCACGGCGGGTGCTAGCAGTTTTGGGGGCTAAAGGTGGTCCTACATGTTATTAGCAGAGTGGTCATAATGTAATGGCTCTTCGGTGTATGTATATCTATATATATATATATACATACACCGAAGAGCCACCGAACACCGGTATGTTTTGGTTCGGGTATGTTTTTTTTTAACATACACCGAAGAGCCACCGAAGAGCATTACTGTTCATATATATATATATATATATATATAAACAGTAATGATTTTCTTTTAATCAAAAGCTTGATATGTTGTTGTTGATGTGTGCCTATTAAGGCAAGGGGTGTGATTGCTCTCGTTTTCCAGTGGCGCCATCTCTGGCCAAGAATTTGACTTCTGCCACACCCATACGTCACGCCTGTTTATAGGGCGGACCCATTCATACATCCATTCATTCATTCACATATCGATATTTTGACCTGAATCAGAGAACGATAAATCTCCAATTAAAGCCAACCCTCAAAGGTATTGATTTGTTATGGGAACATGGAGGGCTTTGCGACTCTACAGATTTAACGTGCATCAGTCACCATTTTACTTCTTCTGTGGTTCATTCGGGTGTCTTCGACCGACGGGGTTCGAACCCATGAACTCTCGGATATGTGCCCAGCACCCTACCGACCAGGCTATCCCGGCCCTAAAAACTTGATATGAAATTGTCAAATTGTTCACGGAAAAAAAAATTCGACTTTAATGTTAGATCGTTTAGGACAGCGGTTCTTAACCTATGGGTCGCGAAGCATATTTCTAGGGTCGCGCTGAGTCGAACCAAAAAAGTTAGTAATACACCAAATAATAAGTAATACCAACACCTCCTAGAAGAAGTCATTGTGGCTTACTCAGCCTAATTTTGACTTTCTTTTGGGTCGCGACATGAACATATTTCCCAAATTTGAGTCGCGGCTTAAAAAGGTTAAGAACCACTGGTTTAGGAGATGTTCCGTCCCCCCTTTTCTTTAGCTCACAAAGGGATCGTTCAGTTCTTACGTAAGCATGCTTTAGCCAATTTTAATCTTCGTCCGCCTTTTCAGTATAAGAAAATGAAAATAACAAACCCGTACCATGCTTACCTAAGAATGTCTTTTTTGTTTTTAGCTTAAACTTTGAAATTTGATTTACGGTAATTTTGAGATTTACATTTTGAGATTAAATTCGAACAAACCGCGTAACATTGCTTAAAAGAAAACTTATGTTTCAATTCATGTTATAAAAATTTGTGTAGAATATTCCATATATCCTTTTCTAACCCCAAACGTAACTTTTATTCTTATATCTAAATTTTTCAAATTTAAAAATATTTTACTTTAGTTTTTTCCAAATGTAAATTTTTCCCTAACATTCTGTAAATAAAGCTTATTTTTTTAAAATTTAAAATAAAAATTGAAAGGAATGTGTATTTAATGTCATACGTAAGCGTTGATTATGCCTTACTTCCTCCTTATCTGCAAAAATAAGCTAGGTGCTTACATTATACTTGAACGATTCCTAATTTGTACTTAAGATTTTGTAGCGGCTTACTATACCTTTTGATAGATGAAGGTTGACATCTCTTATATACTAGTGATTCGATAGTTAATATTTATAGTGGTAGTTACGCCACAATTTTTTTTTGAATAAGTAGATTATATGCTAATTTTATTTTTATAAATTCATAGTTTCATTAGATTACTTATAATGTTTATTAATACAGTCAAACTCCACTATAATGAACCTTCAAGGGTCCGAAATTTCGGTTCACTTTGCTATATCCGTTCCGCAAACAATTTTAATTCATCTTTCTATACTCCCCACCCCCTTTTATTACACATTATTTAAATAAATGACCCATGAAATGAAATACAAAAATGACTGAAAAATAATACATAGTGTAACAAAAATTGTGTGAACTTGCTTTTGCTTATTACTCTTCGCCTTGCGTACAAAATAAATTAGTAATCTTTAGCAACATCAGATAGGGAAACACTTCCCGACTCTCCGATAATTTTTCCTGAATTTTTGTTATTTTGCTTTTTGAACCTGTCTAACCAGCCATTCGAGCACATAAAAGTTGTCTCACCAAATCGCTTGGCAAATTCATCTGCTTTGACTTCAAACATTTGTCCAGGACGATTGCGTCTTCTTTGAATGCTGGACCCATTGAATAATGCTATTCGATAAAGAAACAAACAAGAAAAAAATGCTTATTGCTACATTCCATGCAATATATGGTTTTTAAAAATCGGCATATGTATTTACTTTGAAATAGAAATCTCAAAATTATTACAAAAAAATGAAGAAAATAAATCAGTCTAAGACAGAAAAAAGTTCATAATATCTTGTTTTGGTTCACTAGTTCCACAAAAAATAACATTTTACGTGTGTAGCAAGGCCCGGGAGTTCACTATAAACCGTGTTCACTATAGCGGGGTTTGACGGCATTTAATATTTTTTATCCACAATCCAAATAAAATAGATAAAGGAAGAAAAGATTCACGTCATAAAGAAATCCATTCTAGGTCATCTAAATAAATAAACAGCACGCAAAATCGTTTCTATGTCCGTGCTTTGGATAGTGTCATATAAGACAGCTAACAAATTACGGAATATGCTCCGATGACCATAAAGTAACGTTAATGCGATCTATTTTTAGCTTTATTCACCCCACTATAAAAAACAAATTACTTTTACACAACTTTAAGAACATACATTGCAATGAGGAAAGCATACTTTTAATCATGTTCCACAATTAATCCTCTTCTCAACTATATCTCACATTCACTACCTCTACCCTACAATAAAAGGAGATATTTTCAGTTTTTGACATTTTTTCAAAATTTCTCGAGAAATATTTAAAGAATAATTTTATAACCTTAGAGTTGTTAAGGTCACGCGATTTCTTATGATGATCTATACATTTTAAAGCTTTCAGAGGTTTAAGGGACCGACCACAAATTGCGAACGAAATCAAGAATTTTTTGGCTGCCCTATACAGAAAATATAGCAATAAGCTTGCAATTTGCATCGATTACTTGAATGTTATTTGCAATAATTGCGAAAAATTTCGTAATTTCAGGATAAATGCTTATGGAAATATAGACTTTTTTTTATTAAAAAAGAAGAAAAAAATGTTTTGCCTTACGTTTTTTTTCTTGCTACAATTCAATAAAATTAGACAAAATTTAGACATTTTTTATTTAATAACAAAATTATCATTTTAAAAATTTGAAAAAGAATTCGCTAAAAATGGCACAAGATATGACTATTTAAAGTAATTTTTTCATACTGGGAAGCGAGGAAAAGATCATAATTTTGTAGGGAATTGTGACTAATTAAGAAAATCAGATTTAAATCTGCAAATTTAAAAGCTCTAGAAATTGTGGGGAAAAAAACATTAAAAGATTTAGATAATTGATTGCTACTAAGTAATTAAGTCTACCTGAAAATATAACCTAATCTTCTGTTCGGTAAAGTCAGCACTAGAAGCGAACGATTTTATTTAAATAAATGATAAGAAATGTATTGTTTGTCTACGGCAAGAACGGTAATTTTGA
>NC_092207.1:2518267-2521358 GCF_043381705.1 Parasteatoda tepidariorum
TTTATAATACTTACTGTTTTTTTTTCTTATTATAATTTTTTAATTAAACGAAACTAATTTTAAACAAAAAAAATATATTTGACAAGATTCTTTTTTGCTGAAATCTAAGTAAAAAAAAAACGAAATGCATAGATGCGCATAAATACTTTGTTTTAAATATTTATTTTTATATGCTTATTTTTTGTAGATTAATGTACATTAATTTATCCCTCATTGGTGTTTTGTTGGGGAAGAAAAAGTCAACATAGGCAGGAAATCATTGATCATGAAAAATATCATACCTATGTTTTTTTAATATTTACTGTTCTTTTTTTTTTTTATAAATAAAAAATTAAAAAAACATTTTCAGAAAAGTTTTTTTTTACTACAAAATTTTTTTTCTTCTGAAATGTATTTGCTTCTAAGAGACAAAAGCACTTACCTGAAAAAAAATAATTAGTATTATCCATATGGGGGCGTACTGTTTGTTTGCCAAATATTCCACCCTCTTAGACTCAACAGGAACTCTTTGAATAACATGATAGCCACCTATCCTGGTGGTTATCATGTTATTCATTTAATATTTTAACAGTTGACAGTTCCTTCTGAAAACTCTTTGTGGGGTAGCCCTGAATTGAATTCAAGCCACAATTTCACATCAGGCGAAATTCTACTTGAATGGGTAGGCGCATTTCTTCAAAAGAAAATACATATTTTGAAATATCAGAACTTTCCTTTACTTTTCAGGACCTTTGCAGGTGAAAGGAGGCTTAAGAGAAAAATCCGTATAATTTGTTATTTAAGTACAGTAGAATTAGTTAGTCTCGAAATATTTCGTCAGATACTGAAATATCTTAATATTTTCTACATAAGAGAAAGGATTTCTCAGCTTTTTGGCCTTTGTATTTCAAAAGTAATTATTAAAATATTGATTGGTTTAAATTAACCTTTCGATGTTTAAATTAAATTAATGATTCAAATTTTGCGTCTTTTTTTAAATTATTTCAATTCCTATACATTTTATTAGTTTATAACTAACGGATTAACACTTCTATTATGGAAATTGTATTTCAGATAATATTTAAAAGTCCATTTAATTGAACAAACTAAAAATCTTAAATTTTTACATTATTTAAGCTCCTATAAAAAGCGAATTGTACTTCAGAACTAAACATGGCGCAAAAGACGCAAAATTTGAATCTTTACAGAGATCGAATAAAGCGAAAACAATTTTTTCTTTTGTCGTAAAAAAATTATAATAAAATCACATGTTGAATTTGCTGCGTTGTTCACACAACACAGCAAATATGCTCAACTGTCATCAGTTTAATAATATTCACCTGTCTATTGGGGTTGTACAGATGAGGTTAATATTTAGAAAATTAAATAATCAAATACAAAAAAAAAAGAAGAAGAAAAAAAAAAAACGAAATAAGAACTGCACAAGAGATAGGACACTTAAGCAAAGCCAAGGCGAATGGAAAAGCTGGCTGACCAGTGTAGAAACATAGCCAATGAGCCAATTCCTTGTCATTGAAAGCTAATTCAGCGCCAAACTAAAACACCTCCTTCTTCTTTGTACATTCGCTTTACTGAGAAGGTATTTATAAGTTAAATATATTTAAACATGAAAAACTTCTAATGAATGTTTCAAGATATACTTTTCTTACTATGCAACATTTATTTATATTTGTACGCGCATTTAAACTGCAATTAATTCCAAAATAGCGAAGAACTACTTTTCAAAAGCGGAGTATTACATTTCCTACCTTTCTCTCCAGTGCCAACTTAAGGTGGAATGGACTATAGGGCTAACACAATAGACCGGAGAAAAAGGTTCCTTTTCTTTCATCGACCGGGAGCCAAAACTTGCCCTAAACAGTGACCCCACACCCCTACTTGAAATAGTTATATCTCGTTACCATAGTCACCGCCACGGGTTCAGACGAATGGCTGGGGAGTTCTTACTGTAGACAAACTATACCGACCAAAGGCACGAAGAAATTTGAGGAAACCTTTTGTCCAAAATGTTCTGACCTACCTCAGCCTTGTACAGAATGTTTTACATTCCAAATAAATTTAAAAAACATTTTTTTATAATTAGTCAATAGTTTTATTACGCCCTATACAACATCTGTCCAAATATTTTCTAAAATCCTTTGTAAGTAATCAAATAAACAATCAACGGGTCAACAATTTTCCTTTTATTTTGTAGTGATAAGTCAAGTTTGTTGAAAAAATCAGATGCTTAAATTCTTAATTGATTTTAATATTCATGGCATAATTTTTTTCCATTAATTTCATACCATTTTCCTTCATTTTGTAAATCAGAAAATGCTCATACTGATCTTTAGATCTTTAAATATTAACTAAATTTCTTACGTTTAATTAAATAACATTGATTTTAATTAAATTAACTTGTCATATGTGAGTTCTTGCTGGTATTAAGCCAGAGAGCAAATTAATATCACTTACCATATCTCAATATAGCGAGTTCGCTTAATCTTGTAGCTGTCACATTCTACTTCACAAGTAAAGCTCATTGACGAGTTTTTAGCTTGAAAAATGATCCCAATAAAGATATCGCTACATACAAAGTGAGAAATATCAACAGAGCTTTAATATATGAGCAAACATTGGAATTAATGTGGGGTCCTAATGCATAGTAAAATAACGATCTGTAAAAAAGCTATTAAAACAAGTAATGTTAAAAAAAATTTAGAGTCAATTCCTGCTTAAGTCATCAACAAAAAAATGACTTAATTAATTTAAAATGACTTGATTAACTTCAATCAATGAATTAATATTCGAAAAAAAAAACTGTATTAACATCAAGCGTGGTCCGCTACGAGTTTTAAAAAAAATGTATTTGAAATTGAGTGGATGAATGAAAAGTATTTTGTTAACAATTGGGTATACTATAGCCTACGTCACAGGTTGTGTTATTCCTACTAAATTTAACCCATGAACGGCATTTTCTGCGAGCCTAACTTCAAGCCACAAATAAACAAACGAAGTGTTCGATCGTTTAAATAGCTGCTCGCCAGATTTTATTGCATTATAAAGAAAAGTTATTGAAACTAAATACAACTAAATAAACAACAACAACTAA
>NC_092207.1:2521679-2524658 GCF_043381705.1 Parasteatoda tepidariorum
AAAAAAAAATTACATCTTTTTAGTAAATACTAAGTCATTAAAATAAATTTGAATTCAAATAAAGACTCTGTGACTGAGACTCATTTTTCAATGAGTAACTAATAACAATAATAAAACAAATAAATTCGTGATATAAATCAAAAATCGTCAAATAAATTCGTAATATATAAATTCGTGAAAGAAAGCGCTTTTGACAAAATACTAAAATAGAGATCTGTCGACAAAGACTACTCACTTCTGCCTAGCTTAATAGTATGAGATTGCCACGGCTGAATTGTTATTTCAGTTTCCGTTTTCGAAAGCGCTATATGTTGAGCCACCTCAACTGGATTTGGCATGTGGCATTTTTAGCAGCAATCATGGGTCGATTTTCTAGCGTTGCCATTCGGGGGGTTGTAATGAGCCTTTTTTTTGTCGCCGTGTAAGAGAAATATATATATATAGATTAAATATCTAAATGCGCGCTATAAACTATTTTTTTTGTTCAAATGTGAAAAACTGAATTACTTATGGTAAAATTTAAAACAATGACTAACGAACGCGTAACCCATCAGAAAATTCCATTTCGTTTTTCGCTCCTCCCTATTCAATTAATATTTGAAAACAACTGAATTAGCATCAAGAGTTATCCACAACAAGTTTAAAAAAATTTATTTTAACTAGAGTGGACGAATAAAAAATATTTCAGTAACGATTGAAAATTTGAACCATATATAGTGTGAACTAATAGTGAAAATGGAAAAAATCGTCAGTTCATAAAACGCACTATCAATCTAAATTTAAAATTCATAGAACTCTTCGAGCCATAAATAATCTCTCTGTCTAACTTGTTTAAAATCATAATTTTTAAATACAAAATTAAAATGTTATTTTAGGTCAATTAATTTTTGAGAGGCTTTTACTACATTTTCTCAAATGGCCATATTTTGAATCCAAATGAAGCATATTTTTCAGTTGCATTATCAACTTACGGGTTGATTAGTTTTCTATAACGCCCTTCCACCAACAACATAAATTTTTTATTGCTGATTGGAAGCTAGTTTCTTGCGTCCAAACCTAAAAAGAAAGAAGCAGTCAAGATGCGAGGACAACATTTTCTCTTATGCATTCTTTCCTTTCTCATTGCTTTTATAAATACAGTTCGACTATTCCAGGGGTGGCGAACCTTTATACACCAACGTGCCCTTTTTTTTCTAAAAAATTGTTTAATGAGGTCATAGACGTGCCGTCAAATAGTTTTGACTTCGTGATTATTGGGAAAATAATAATACTAAATACTATCAACTCAAAACTCGTTATTTACATTGAAAAAAAACATTTTGCAATGTCTCAGTTATACGCGTTATTCAACGTATAGTAACATCAGTGCGACTTCTGTTGTTACAGATTAGATGACAAATAACTTAGATTAGGTTGCAAGATGTTAGTTTAAGCAGGACTGTTAATTGTTTTGCTAGTTATTTATTGTTAGCTTGTTTTTTATGGTCATTAGTTGTTTTTTAGCATTGTTAATTTTTGTATTAATAATTGTTTATTATTTTGTGAGCTTTTTGTGAATTTTAATTTAATTGTTACATATGCTTCATAGTGTAATAACATTTGTGTAATAACAATTCATAGTGTAATAACAAATGTGATTGGTGGCGTGCCCAAAATATTGTTTCGGGTGCCATAAATGGCACGCGTGCCATTGGTTCGCCATCCCTGGACTATTCAGTATCTAATAAGGACAGAACTCCGTGACCAATTCCTTAGAGTGGAAAGCAACCCACCAAAAATTCTAGTCAAATTAAATTTAGACAAATAAATCTCTTTTACAGTCAGTTATTATCTTATAAAATATTTCAGCATAACTTTATGAGGAGAAAAAAGCTCTACAAAGGAGAAAAATTTAGTTATAAAAATTTAAACGTTTTTTGGAGAATTGAAGAAATTCTTAATTTAGAACTTAATGATTTATCTATTTTTAAGCGTTTAGAACAAAGTAATATTAAAAATCACGAGCGTAGTCTCGTAAAAAAATTTATTTACTTAAAAAAAAAGGAAAGAAAACTATTTTTTTCCCTCGCGTAAACGATAACTACAAAATTGGAAAATAAAAGAAGAAATAAATTCCTTTATGTCATAAAAAGATAACTCGCTATCTCTGATTCTAGAACAGTTAAAAAAATAATTATCAGAAAAATAGTCTAGAGAATTTTATAATTCTATTTTTCTTCTGATAAGATATTAAAATATAATTCGAAAGACAATGTTTCTCATAAAAGCAAATCAGTTTTTTTTATTTAAAGCGACTAATAAATAGTTAAGGGAAATAGATAAAAAAAAAACATCAATAAATTGTCAATTATAATTGTCTCATTTTTATAACAGAACGAATAATATATATCTCACAATTATAAAATTCGTTTATCCAAAAAAAATTCATTGCAAAAAAAATAAAATAAAAATAAAATAAACAGAATTATTAAGTCATTGTTATTTTATTTAAAAATAGTCAGAAAATTTTGATATGCAATAAACATAATTATTTGCATAATTTTTTCAAAGAATGCAGTTTTAATTTTAAAAAAAAATTCAACATTTTGACGAAATCATTGGTATAGTTAATGAGAAATCATATTTTAAATGCACGATTTCTTTTAAACTATTCGTTCGATTTCGTTAATATTAACATACAAAAGGTTAGACCCTTGAGTTACTGAAAAAGTCTAAGTTACCAGATCCTTGAATCAATTGAATTTTGATATACAATATACACAAATGTTTGCGTCATTTTTCAAAGAATGTAGTATTAAATCGAAAAAAAAAATGCAAAATTTAAACGATATCATTGGTATAGTTAATAAGAAATCATATTTTTAAATGAACGATTTTTTTTTCAAACTATTCGTTCGATTTCGTTCATATTAGCATGTATAAGTTTAGACCCTTGAGTTACTGAAAATATATATATATATATTCGCCATCTATATATAT
>NC_092207.1:2524666-2544790 GCF_043381705.1 Parasteatoda tepidariorum
GAAAAAAAAAGATATAATCCTTTCTTCAGCCCACACGATTATATCCGCAAAACAGAGTGCTTTCTGATATTGTATCAATAAAGCCAAAGCAAAATATATTAATACAATAGTGTGAGGAGCACTGTTGTTTGTTATTTTTTACTTATTATTCCCCCCTCCCCTTTTTTTCCCCATTGAGAATATATATATATATATATTCTCAATGTGAGGCACGTGGCGTCTTACTTATGCGTATATATATATACATAAGCACCCCTTAATTCTTTTTTATAATATAAGTTTTCCCTCTCTTGAATGATGCAGTGATTAAATGAGAGAGCAAAAATCAGCCTCTGACCTGTGTTCGCTTGTTTTCCGGTCTCCGTTATCTGATATCTGAAACTCTATAAAGGTGAAATAATGCTTTGACGTCGCATTCATTGTAAATCTCTTTCTGTGAGTGTTCATCATATAACGCGAATGCTTCTTCAAAAGTTAGTAGAGAAAATAGCTTTCAAAAATATATTTGGACCCATCCAACACATGTGGAAAATAAGGCTCAAGGTAAAAAGTTCTTTTTTTTCCATAACAATTATTTCAGACACTTTTCTTAATCATTTATTAACTTAAGCGATTGTTTGAAAATTGGCGGCAAGAAATAATTTTTGGCAGATTCGGAGAACAAAAAAAACTCTCTTAAAGTGGTTTCTGAGGAAAAAAATTTTTTATGTCTTTAATAATTTTTAAAAAAATTATTATCATTTTATTTAGATCTTAAGCATTTTAAATAAAGAAAATCATGTAAATATTTTTAAAATTCAGCAGATGTCGAATGGTCTTTTAAAATACTTTAGAATAAAAGTAAGCACATTTGTTCTGAGTAATTGAACCACCGGTGAATGTTGGCGACAATCACATAGCCGTTCTGGTAAGTGTCCGAAATATATACTAGTAAAGTGCCACTGCTCGGTATGCCTTACATCAATTTTTTTTATTTTTTAGGTACAGTGCCACTGCCCGGTATACATTTGTCCCGTACTATGAACCATGATATTTTTCCTAATCTATCTTCAGTAGATATTAAAATATCGAATAAATATATTGATATCAACGAATAAATTAATATCGGGTCGGCTGTAACAAATATTTGGGACATTCACCTAAACGACTATGTGATTGTTGTCATTCACCGGTGAAAGTCGACATCCTCATGATGTAATATAATATGACAATAAATGTCATATATATCTTGCTTTATATAAGAATCTAATGATGGTGTGGTAGTTTTCCATTGTTGTTCATACATTTTTATTGGCTGGAAAATGACAAGGTAGGATCCAGTTTCCTGATATTAATTTTCATCTTAATTTGGCATAAAATTGATATAAAGTTATTGTTTTCCTATAAATATTTTTGTTTCCCTAAAAAAAAAAGTTTAGAATTACGTGTAATGTTATTATTACGCTCTTGATTTTGTTTTCTAAAATAAGAGTTTAAGAGGATTCTTTTTATTATTACTATTGTTAGAATAACATAATTCTAGATTGCATTTTAAGAATCATTTATCATAACGGGACATGTACTAGTCTGTAGTAAGGGAGAGATCTAATATCAGAATTCTATATTCGATTGGGCTAAGTAGAAGGTTTTCGTGGTTTACCTCTCCATGCAACGCAAATGCTGGTTGGTTCCCTCAAAACGTTACCTCACGAAGGCTCGTTTGCCTCCATGCTTGATTTTAATATTTACGTTCTTAAATTAAGCAAAATGTGCTTTAATAAGTTTAACTCGTCAAAATTAAGAGTAACTATATTCAGTATCATTTGGCTATGCATGAAGATGCTCACGGCTAACTCATGATAATCAAAACTTACCACAATCAAATAATTTTCTTGACTTAAAACATCACCACAACACTCTTAATAAATACCTTATATCAGTATATTTGGTTACTATTAAAATAGCAATGATTAGTACAATACCAGTAGTACAAGTCGCGGTGGTTCAAGAGTAGGAGCGTTCGCCTCCCAATAAGGAGACCCGAGTTCGAATTTCAACAATGGTTGTTGAATGTGTTCCCGGCTCTCACCGACCACAGTGCTGAGGTAAAATATCCTCGGAGACAGATGGATCATGGGCTAGAATCTCCTTGCCATCGGGCTAACCGTGGAACGTTTTTATGGTTATTTCTCTCTCTGTAACTCAAATATGGATTAGCTCCGTCAAAAAGTCCTCTACGAAGGCTAGTTTGTCCCATTGCTTGATCCAGGATTTCCCTTGTTTTCCGGGTTGAGTTCAAAATGCAAAGTGTTAAATTAAGATAGCACAGAAATGGGTCTGCTGCTCAAGACCAATTTTAAAAGAAAATGCTACAACATTTCTATAAAAGTAGGCTATTTTTAATAACAGGAGATTAGAGCAGAAAAATGAAACGAAGAGGTAGAGATAGCTTCCAAAGTTGGATCATCGCCCTAGGATGTTGTTTCATCAATATGATGATGTTTGGAATGGCGAGGCTTTCAGGTGTCCTCTTCGTCGCCTCAGTACCAAGGTTTAACATCACAAGGGAGGAAGCGTCTGTTCCCTATACGCTCTCACAAGCCGTCCGGAACACAGCAGGTAAGTCAAAATGGCAAGTAAATTTTAATTTATAACCGTCGTTAATAATCGTAGAAGATCCAATCTTTTGGATTTACGGCTACTAATGTTCAACTCCGTTCACTTGCAATTTTGAACCCAATCCAGCAGACAAGGGAACTCCTAGATCAAGTATTATGGGGTAATTTGTCTTCGTAGAGATGGAACTAACCCGCATTTGCGTTACATGGAAAGGGAGACCACGAGATCCTCCCATGTTTAGCCTGACAGCAAGGGGACTTTAACCCATGATCCATTTACCACTGAAGATATTTTAAGTCTGCATTGTGATCGGTGCGAGAAGAGGGCGGAATTCGTATCTACCAGATGTCGCTGAGATTCGAACCCGGTTCACCTCATTGGAAGGTGAGTGCTCTATCCCCTGAGTCATCACGACTCACATTTAAATACTTTATATTTTATAACCGTCGTTGAACAACTGACCCAATCTTTCGGGTTTACGACTACTAATGTTCATCTCCGTAGCCTTGCGATTTTGAAACCTATCCAGAAGACAAAGGAACTCTTGGATCAAGTATTGACAGAAATTTGCCTTCGTGGAGAACTTCTTAATGAAAGTAACCCGCATTTGCGTCACATGGAGAGGAGAACCATGAAAACCTCCCATGGTTAGACTGATGGCAAAGGGACTCTAACTCATGATCCGTATGTCACTGAGGATATTTTGAGTCAGCACTGTTGACGGAGCGAGCCGGGGAAGAAATTGGTATCGATCAGCCATCGCTGGGATTCGAATATGGTTCACCTCATTGGAAGGCAAATACTCTATCCCCTGAGCCACCACGACTTAAAAGTAAGACAGTTGGGGTCATGGAGGTTAAGGATTCACAATTTCGTGATCAATGGCACTCAGACAAACTGGTACAAATCGATTCGGAAATAAAATTACGCCGGAATTATAACCGGTGCTGAACGAGGAGACTCTAACATAAGAATCTTCTTATACTAAAGCGTCACAATAACTAATCAATTCAGAAAAACGCGGGCGTATGTCATTTTTGGAATGAATGAAGTCAACCGTCTTTGCAGCTGCATCTTTAATGGTTTCAATGTTTAAAAAAAAAACACTTTGTACGCAAATTTTCTTGATGAATAATGCAAAGATAAAACTCCTCCATCTAATATTACATCACGCTTTTTGCATCAGTAATGAACTTTGGTTGGTGGTAAAATATTTGCCACTACAATACATGCGATACAAAATTTCAATTATTAATATTTAATCAAATCAATGCAGAATCAATAACTTAATTTACAAATAACACCTGGTTACGAATATTAATCTATGCTAAAAACTGATTAAAATCATTCTTCAAAGCTTAATTTTTCTGCGCCATATATGGAGAATAAAAAAATTAATTAACCATTGATTCTAATTCAATAAGTTCGTAAAGCTTCCATAGTTGCGTTTAAGATTCTTCAAGGAAAATAAATTAGTTTATTAATATAAATATATGGTTAAATAATTGAAAGAATATCACACATTGTGACAAAATTCATAAACCATTTATTATGAGTCTTGGCTATAATGAGGATACTTGCACGTGGAATGTAATGATATCATCAAAATAACATGATCATATGAATCTTGGCTATAATGACGATACATGCACGCAGAATGTAATGATATCATCAAAATAATATGATCATCAAAATATTATTATTACTCTAACGTAAAATCACCATAACATGAATGTTTTATAGCCGTTTCCCATACACCTTAAAGATATTAAAATATACTTACTGTTATATATTTAAGAGCCAATTATTTTAAAATAAAATCAGGCGAATCAGACAGGTTTGGATACTTTATATTTTTGATTTTGTTGAAATTTTCAGGATACGTTCTTTGTATAATTATATTTACAAAAAAAAAAAATTTCTCGAAATTTAGGGGGGGGGGAGCAGAATTGAAGATCCTCTAAAATTTTTGATAAATATCCATCAGTTTCAAGTGACAAGACTTTTTGTGAAACGAGTGAATCGCGTCACTGACGGTTACTTTATATTCTGCTACGTTCAGTATAAGACATACATACTTTCAGTGAACAATTTGCATTGTAGGTCAAAGGTCATTCAAAATTCTTCGAAAAAAAGCTTTTTTATTAAATTTTGATCACCAAAATCTATTAGTGCCAATAGTGACCCACAAAGATATATATTTCTGTGAATACATGGTGTACATCTGTATATATATATTACAAAACGCAACAATTAATACGTACCTATCTCTATTTTTCTTTAATTTTTTTTATTAGACAGTTATTATTTAGTCATTCATTGGTTAGTTCCATCTTATCTCCTCTAATAGTAAACATCTAACGTAAATATCTTTCGATGATTTAAAAATGTTCTTTTTAGGTCCTCTTGTTGGCTATCTAGGACATCGATTTGGCGTTCGTCTTGTCACGTCGATTGGCAGCATTATAGCTGCAATTGGAATCGGGTGTTGCTATTTGGCTGAGAGTATTAAACTCATTACAGTGCTGTGGGGAGTAATATTTGGTAGGTAATAACCTTTTAAAATGGCTTTACGCAACAACTCGTTGCATTAAGGCAGCCTTGCGTACTTTAGTCAAAGCATTTTTTAGTTAATATTTTCAATTTTTGAAAGGCCACAATAATTTTGTAAGAATCTGAAAATATATCAATTTCTTGTTCTGAAAATTTTGTTTAACTACGCAATGATTATAACTTAAAATTACAAAGTTGCGTAGAAAAGTGTACACAAAGAGTACTGTGCGCAAAATGAAAAACGGACTTACCTTAATAACTTTTGATCTAATGATCAAATTTTCACGTTCTAGGACTCGCAAGGAGTGATCTCAAATATGGTAGTTAATTAGAGCAGACGATATTATAAGTATTATTTTGGGCTACTCTCCTGACCAAACTATACGCAGGTTTCGCCCTATATTTTGGGGGTCAGAAGTCTTATTAGAAAGAAAAGGTTTGTTTGTTAAAGGTCGAAGAAAAGGTTTGTTTATTCTAATTTTTGTGTCCAATTTCACAACTTAAAATATCGTCTGCACGAAGTAAGTAGCATATTTGAAATCATCCATTCCAACCATTTAGATTGAGTCTTAGAGCGCGAAGATCCGGATCAAAAGTTATTCAGGGTGGTCTGTTTATTTTTTTAGCACTGTACATTGGAACAAAATTTAACACTTGATTCTTAGTTTGATAATTATCAACTATTAAACTTTTAGTTAAAAAAAGAAAAAGTACTAAATAAATACATCTACAGAGATCAAATTTGACATGCCTGAAATCGACTATTTCACTTAACTTTACGCTAAAACTTCATTATTTTCGAAAGTTATTAAAGAGCCTTTTAATTATTTTTTATGATAAATACTTTTGTAGAAAAATTTATCTCTCTAAAGATCTCCATTTTTAAGCCGCTTTATTTAGGCTTATGTTAAGCCACTTGCTACCATAAGGAAAAAGAATATTTAAATATAAGAAAAAGATTCATAAGAAGTTGCCAAATAAAACTACTATATCAAAATTTCTAGAAATATTAAAAAATTGAAAAATATGTCTTAAAAAATATAAACTCATTAAAGATTTAAAAAAAACGTTCCGGATTTAGATATGTTTTGCGATTTAAAGTAATCGTTATATAATGTAAAATACTTCTCCTTTGTTTCGTATAGTGTGTCACGTAATCCTAACTCTAAATTTTTTAAGTAAAGTTGGTATTTTTTAAAATTAAGGTAGTTATTCCTTCATTTCGTGATGATTAGCCAAAAAATGTTCTGGTTAAATGTATTATTATCGTATATTGTTTATAATTTATTAACAAAATGATCGTTGTTTGTTTTTCGAAATATCGATTTTCAAGAAAAAACAGGCAAGATGAATGAAAGGCTAGCATGGGGGGAACGGGAGGCGAATAGAAATATGTTTATAAACATTAAATCTCGTCATATTTAACTGGAAAAATCACAAAGAAAAATCCAGCTAAAATTTTCTTTCTTATTTGAAAAAGCGAAACGAAAACTTCAAATATTTTAACATACATTGTAAAATTTAAAATAATAATACCAAATTAAAATATTCTTATAATTTTACACTGAAATATTTGTTGAGTACGAATTATTTTGTTTACAAAAATTAAATTAGATAAACATTCATTTTTTGATTATTTGAAAAAGCTGTTCTCGACGTGAAAATAAGATTGACATAAGTGTCGAACGAATTCCATTGAAAAATTTAAATAAAAAAGCGCTGAAAGGGAATCCCATGAGCTTATGCATCCTAAAAAAACCTGTTAACACGAATTGGCTAATTTTCTCTGCGTGTAGAACTGACATGAATGATTGCTTTCTTTAAATATTTTTTTAAAATTCAAGACAATTGGTAAATTATTATATTTAATGCATCAAAAAAAATGGTGGAGCAATAAAATAGTCTTTTCATATAATTACCACCATCATCATAGTTGCCCAGACAGCCCAAAGTGAGCCAATGCCTTCCTCTGAAGATTTCGCCAAGACGACTTTCGATTTATCTTTCATCTCCAATTCTTTTCATTAATTGCGAGAAAATCAGGCTCTACTGAGTCAGCCCATCTCAACCGCGGTCTCCCCCGCTTTCTTTTTCCAGTGGGTCTAAAAAGCAGTATCTCTTTTTATTGTATTTTCATCATATAATTTATCAAAGTTCATCATATTATTTCGTCATATTGTGTTTTCATCAAATCATCATATCATATAATTAGTATTGCAATATCCTTTAGGACAGTTCAAATATTACGCTAACATATATTTTGCCTATCTTAGACTCCCCTTCTCTTGACTAAACCTCTCCCATTCTCACGTATAGTTTGTCTAAAGTAAGAACTCCCCTAACCATTCGTCTGGACCAATGGCGGCGACTATGGTAACGAGGTATAACTTTTTCAAGTATGGATGTGGGGTAGATGAAAAAAAAAGGAAGTTTTTTTAATTCGGTCTATTGTATTAGCCCTAGAGGGAAGCGAAGCTACCCTCCCCGAAATGCACTATTCTTGTTTCCATAGCAGCAGAGGGCCTCAGACTTTGTGGCTGGGTAGTTCTTACAGTAGACAAACTATAAGAAGGTCTCAACAACTCCCTTCCTTTAACTTTTACTGCAGAAATCTAAATTTAGGAATAAATTCAAATAAAAGATGCAATTTTGCATGACAAAAAATTTCGTTTCAATTCATTTTACAAAATTTTGAGTAGGAAACTATAGGTTCAAAACTCTTGGCCTAAATAATTTTTCCTTATTTCAATTGTTTATTTTCAGGACTTGGTTTTGGTTTAGGAAGTATTTTATTACCCATTGCTATTAATCAACATTTCAGTGAAAAAAGAGCCACAGCCTCAGGTATTTCATTTTCAGGAGCATGTGTGGGATCTTTTGTACTTCCACCTGTTGTGGAATATCTTATCAACAATTATGGACTTTCCCAAACATTTCTCTTCCTCTCTGGTTTTGTACTCAACTGCCTTCCAGTTGCCCTGCTTCTGAGAAGACCTGATAACAGCGATGAGAAACAAAGTATCACAAACGGTAAGAAAGTCAAGTTGTATACCGTCGAAGACCCTCCACTATCCATAACTGTTCATAAACCGAACCTTTGTCGTGAGTCGACTAAAAAGAACGAAAAGCGGAAAGACATCGAAGATCAAACTAAATTCAAGAATCCCCTCCCACAGAGGTTTTATGGAATCT
The DNA here is from genome assembly GCF_043381705.1 of Parasteatoda tepidariorum. Classification (NCBI taxonomy): domain Eukaryota; kingdom Metazoa; phylum Arthropoda; class Arachnida; order Araneae; family Theridiidae; genus Parasteatoda; species Parasteatoda tepidariorum. The sequence goes on from NC_092207.1 coordinate 2,533,010, forward strand.
CAAATGCCGTATCCACTGAATCTGTGAATAAAACACTGATCAAAGAAGACACTTATTCCAGGAGCTATGAATATTTAGCCTCTACGCCAAGAAAAGAAAACAATTTTAAGACCTCTCGTCCAAATTCTTCCCCTTTTGGGATCATATTCGATCCAACATTCATTCTCATTGCCCTGACAAACGCAATATACAGTTCTACTTTCGTCTGCATGATTACAGTTCTTGTGGATTTCGCCAAAGACATTAATGTAGGAGAGGCGAACGAAAAATTCATAATCATGTCACTGTCTGTGGGTGATCTTATCGGACGCTTATGCCTAGGCTGGGTGACAGACGCAGGCTACATGACTAGGTCCCACTTTGCAGCGGCGTGCTTCTTTTTCCAAGGGGTAACGACGATGGTCATTCCGTGGTCATCCAGTTTCACTATGCTGGTCACAATGGCTGCCCTCTACGGATTGTCAGAAGCAGGATTCATATTAATATTCCCCTTGACTATAGCAGAATTCATCGAGGAAGAAAAGCAGACTATAGCCATACCAACGAGCTACTTTTTATCTGGACCTCTGTGCCTAACGGTGGCTCCTCTAATTGGTAAGTTAGCCAGTCAAATTACTATTTTAGTGTGCTACTTACTATTTTTTATTTTAAATAATCTTATTTAACTTGCTGTTTTTTGAACTATTAAATTACATTGAGTTAACTTGTAATTAAAATGCTTTCATTGTAAAGCGAATTTAAGTATGATGTAAGACTAAGGTAAAATATCTTGAAGCAAACACCCTTTTTATTTTATAACCGCATGAAACAGCCAACCCAATTCTGAGTTTATGACTATTAATGAAATTTTGAACCCAACCCAGATTATAAACTCCCAGGCTGCGTAGCGTTTGTAAAAAGTACTTAAAGGTACTTTTTTGGGGATTTCGTTTTTAAAAGCTTTTAAAGGTCAATTTTTCAGCTGGCGTTTTTAAAAAGTGCTTTTTTTCCCGAATAATTTTTTTTCTTCCTTCAGTGATATCTGGTGGATCCCATGCATTTCACGAAAAATGGGGTGTTTGCTACGGAATCATTCACGCGGACTTCATGTCGTACCCACGTTATGACTTGCGCATGCACGCACGCTTGAAACCGAAACCCGAGTGCTCCAATTCGGATGGAGAATATCAGATCCTTATGAAATGTTTTTCTTTTTAATTTATTTTAATTTTATTATTGTTTATTTTATTTTATTTCTAACACTATTTTGACGTAGGGGGTAAGGGTACTTTTGTTCTGAGTTCAGGGTCAAGTTGAATTCACTCGATGATGCGGGAAAGTACTGATTGTTTCGATTTACGTCTGTTTCTTTTTGGGTTTTTTTTAACGCTAAAACTGTTTATAAAAAGTTTTTGTTTATCAATGATATCACTGATTGAATATGAGTTTTTTGAGTGCTTGAAAATTTTTGTAAAGTGCTTGAAAAGTTTTTAAAAAGTGCTTATTTTTGATTCAAAGATTTGGCTACGCACCCTGACTCCGATTATGAATTCCGCTGCCTTGTAATTTTGAACCCAGACCAGAAGACAAGAAAAGATCTGAACCAAACGTTGGGATACACTAGCTTTCGTGGGGAGCTTATTGATGGAAATAACTCGTATTTGTGTTCCATGGAGAGGAAAACCACGAGGATCCCCATTGTTAGCCTGAAGGCATGTGGATTCTAACCCATGATTCGACTACCACTGACGTCAGCACAATGGTCAGTGGGAGCCGGGTGCAAAAAACGTACCAATCAAAAACACAGCTGAAATTCGACCTGGGTCACCTCATTCATTTGTTTTAACCGTCGTTGAACAGCCGATCCAATCTTTTGGGTTAAAGACTATTAATGTTCAACTCCGTAGCCTTGTAATTGTGAACCCTATCCAGAAGACAAGGACACTCTTGGATCAAGTAGTGTGACAAATATGTCTTCTTGGAGGAGTTTTCGATGGAACTAACCAGCATTTGTGCTACATGAAGAGCAAAAACCACAAAAACTTCCCACGTTTAGCCTGGCGGGAAGGGGACTCTAACCCATAATCAGTTTACCACTGAAGATATTTTATGTCAGCACTGTGGTCGGTGCTAGCCGGATGCGGGATTCCAATCGACCAACCATCGAGCAATAACATTTATATTCGTATGTATTCTTCCATTAGTTTAAAACTATTAAGGGTGCATGGTAAGCATACTATGGTTGCGTAAGAGGGAAAATAAGGATTGATGGATTTACGAAGAATTAGCCTGAAAACTAACAGCTTTTTCGTTCCTCAATGAAATAGAGATCTCACAAAAACAAATTGAAAGAAATGTTATATTCCACAAGAACGAATTGTTAAGATAAGGTGTTCTGCATTCTAATTCCCCATAAATCTATCATTCCTTATCTCCCTCTCTACTGACCTGACTGACTCTGCCATGGAGCTAGGAGTAACTCCTAGCTCCATGGACTCTACTGACTCCCTACCGCTGGTCCTTTCGCCGTTCAAGCTCTCGTCCTCTAGCGTCCACCATGTAAAAGGGGGCAACCACAAACGATTCGTAGCTTACAAATTATCAATTTGTTTTTGTGGGATATCTATTTCATTGAGGGACGACGAAGCAGCTAGTTCCGTGGTTGTGTTGAACCTTACAGAAAGACGTATCTTTCAATTTATTCTTGTGTTATATAACATTTATTTTAATTTGTTTTTGTGGGGTATCTATTTAATTCAGGAATGAAAAACTTGTGTGAAAGCAGCTTAAAAGGGGGCAACCACAAACGATGGGTAGCTTTCAAATTTTGTGGTGAGGATAAATTTCATTGCTGCAATCAAAGTTGATTACTCGCAGTCTAAGCGATGACACTTGAACGTCTATGTAATATTACATGATATTAATGCATTAATAACAAATTTTACCATAGGTTTCTTCAGAGAAGGTTTTGGCTCCTATGACTTTATCTTCTATGGCATTGGAATCTTATCATTTATTTGCATGAATTTCTGGCTTGTGATTCCCTGCATTGCACGGAACAGAAAACCATCCTGATGGTATAAAGAAACTCAATTTTGCACACGAAGTGTCGCATGTGAAGGAAAGCACTTTGTAACAATATTGTAAATAAATTCTTGTTTTTTTTTTTTTAGATAATTTTTCAAATCTCTTATTCTTTTTCTCATCTGGTCCTCGATTTCCTTAGGGTCAACGGTCTGATGGACTAACTTCGTCAGACATTTGGAGGATAAGGCACAACACAACAACATGTATCAAAATCTATGTTCTCTAAGTTCTAAATATAAACAATCTCTGCAAGTTACAGCAATGTGACATTATTTTTTAGGAAAAACTTGTTAAGAGTCCACTGTAGCCTTAAAGCATTTTTTATAAAACAAATTACAAGAAAAACTAGATTTAGGTTTTAAAAAACCATAAATATTTATACCTACTATTCAATTTTCTTTCATAAATAATAAAATGATATATGAAAATTATTCATTCAAAAATCTCCTTGTAATTTTGTCTTTCGGCCGACTTCTGAAAAAGAGTTAATTTTATTCAATGAAGTTCTCAAAATATTAGAAAATAAGTGTGAAACTTTAAAATAATATGAAAGTAACCAAACTTCGAACCTTAACTCAGAAAAAGTGCGTTTTAGGACCAAATTAGTATATTCCGTCATGATTACAAATAACTATTATGCATATTCTATGTAAAATTCATTCGAGACATAGAATGTAAATCCGAACAACTCAATCCGAACAACTCTCCTTTACAGAATGTAAATCCGAACAACTCAAAAGTGTGGGGGAGGCAGCAAGCAAGGGGGGGGGAGACAACAACTCATGGCATCCAGATAGCTGCTCATTGATCATTAAGAATAGTAAAGCCTTTCATCAGTTACTAATATTATTTGTAACAAACAATTAAATTTCTTATTTAGTGAATTTTTAAACAAAACAATATGATTTTGAAACAAATTTAATCCATTTTTTTCTATTAAAAAAATCAAATGTATTTTCTTGGCAGACAGAAATCTTTTATCAAGGAATAATTTCTGCATGCATTTACATAAAGAAATTAATCTATTCATTTACATTTTTATTAAATATATGTCTCTCCAATATCGTTTTTATTTGTTTATTCTTCTTTTAATACTCCATTCTTTTAAAAGTCTTCTATACAAGAAATTTGAGACTGCCATCCTCACATTTCTGCCTGTAAAAAAGTTACCCTTATGGGTGACTTTTTTTACTGTCAGAGCACCTTTGTATTAAATAATTATAAAATTAACTGCAAAAATGTAAAGAAATGTTTTGTATAGAAACTCTAAGTATTATAAAGGAGGAAATCTGTTTAAATAATTTCTTATTCTTGTATTATTTGAGATGTTCTGTAAAACTTTTAAATACAAATTTAGAAAAAGCGGGGCATTGTTGAAGCATTTGTTGGTTTTTTAGCAACAATCCAAAATATTCCCCCAGGGAAATTCACAAAAAAGTTAAACAATGAAAAATAGTGGTAAAGAAGTGAACAATGTAAGATTCTTTTCAATCTCCAAAAATAATTTTAGCATCAATTCAAATTCGCTCTTACAAAATTTTACGTTTAATTCATATTTCGTCAAAAAAAATTTTTTTTGAAAATGGAAAAGATCTTTTGTAACATTTGTGGAAAGCTGTAAGTAATATTTTGGATATTTCATTAATATTATTTTTAACTAGTGGGCTGCGCCCATTGCTCGCTAACGCTCGCCAACTTAACATCGAGTTACTTAAAAATACTGGCGTTGTTTATGAGCACAAAAGCCACTCCCCGAAAATAAAAAAATAAAACACCGAACAAAAAAACGAAAAAACTCAAATTGTCTTCGTAATGTCCCCTTTTTCCAGCGAAGTAAAAAATATAAAGATAGAAAAAAAATACATATACATAAACATGAAAATCGTTATAAAAAAGAATAAATGTAACTAAACAAATAAAAAAATGGAATAATGAAGTCAGACTGGTCGAACAGCAGTAGATGTACAGATGTAGAATGGTAAAACAGCAGCAGATGCATAGATTTAGACTCTTTTCAAACTGGTAAACCAGCAGTAGATATATACTATATATTTAGTCCGGCCAAATAGCAGTAGAAATACAGATTCAGATTGGCCCATCAGAGAAGTCGATGTATAGAGATTCTGATTGCTCATTAGTCAGACAGTACATAAAATCATATGCAAGTAGTTTAAATTTTCGGCCCAATAAAGTAGATCAAAATTCTGCTGTGACTCACTGTTATTTTGATGTTGTTTTTTATTCATTAACATTCAGATATTCGATGTAAGTACCCAATTGAAAATTAAAATGTTTAAGGTATGGAATCAAGCTTATGAAAACATATTACAGTAATTTCAGAATGAAATAAAATGTCACTTAATTACAGAGCAAAACTCAGTCTTTCAGATGCAAACTTTGAATTCGATTTGTTCAGTAATCAAATGCTGTTCATGTAAACGCACAAAAACTTTCATAATAATAAGTGTCAAAAGTTAATATGTTTAAGTAAGTTTAGTAGTAGTTTACAATCGGGGGGGGGGGGGGCCNGGGGGGGGGGGGGGTCCCCTAATATTTGTCGACTTGAAAATAAAATGTATATGTATATAAAAATAAACCAGAACCAATCACATAGCGGTAAACAAAACTTAGGTCATTAAAATAGAAACGTTTCAATTTTTAATATCTTTTTACGATAATAGTCACAGGTAATTGTTTTTATTTTTCATTGTATTTACTTTTCTTTTCAAGAACCATGAAACTTTGGTAGCTGCCAAAGGTAAGGTAGCCAACACTTTTGTATTCAACAAAGTTTCTAAAAATTCAGAAAATGAAATACATGTTTTTAAAAAATATATTTTTCATGTAATTTAATTTTCAAGTAAATGTAATTTTCATGTATTTTACTATCATTTAGCATTCGTTCAACACAATATCTTAACACTATTGTCAAAAAGGAATTAAATTATTACATTTTACAAAAAAATGTCTGTTTTTACCCTTAGTTAACAATGATAAAAAAAATCTAATATCAGCTCAGAACTTACGTCGAAAAAACTATTATTTCAATGACTGTTTTTTTTTTTCTTTAGCATTTGACCATCTGTTTTTCGATTCAGAACACTATACGCTCTCTGTTGGTTGTTTGAAACAAAGTTTACCGACGCAAAAGATGTTTTCAAGTCAAATGCGAGCAGAATATTTTTACCTATTGATTCTTAATATTCTTGATTCAAATATTGTTTCGTTTTAATCTAATGTTTTTGTTTTTCATTGTATAAACGTTTCTTTACAAGAACCATACAGTTTTAAAATTGTTATATGCTTTTAATATTTTTAAATTTTACGACATTTCTAAAAAAATCAGAAATTAAAATGCATGTTTTAAAAAAAAGTCGATAGCTGAAAATGAAATACATTTTTTATTTATTCTACTTACAAACACAACATTTTAATAAAGTAAATATATTTCTCAAAAATTAATTATGCTGTCAAAATTTTCAAAACTGTTTACGTAGGTTTTTTTCCTTCTCTCACATGAGCAATAAAATATAAAGTCAGCAAATTATTTAAATGTGAATAATCGAACACAAATTTTGTTGTGATTAAATTTTTCTCTGGTCATCAAAAAGTAGTTATGAACAAGGAAAATAAATTTGGATAATTCTGAATTTCGATCAGCATTTTTTCGATTCAAGCAACTGTGCACCACTTCGTAAAATTGCACCGGTCAAATTTGATTCTATAAACCGGCATATCTATACTAAGAAATTAAAAATTTCAAAATTAAACTTTACAAATACACTTAATTATAAATTAATCACAGTATTTATTAACTGTTAATTTTTAACTGTTTTACATTTTAATTAAACACGAGCGAGAGTTTTGAATTTGAAGAAGGATTTGAAGGGATATAAGCACGTTGTTTCATCATTTTCTCGAGTGTAAAGAATAACTTCGAACTTATCTTCAATATCTTGCAGTTTAAACGTATTTCTGGTTAACAAATTAAATTCAAAATGATTTTTATTTTATTTCATAACCATCGAACAGCCGACACAATTTAGGGTTTACGACTACTGATGATCATCTCCGTAGCCTTGTGATTTTTAGCCCAATCCAGAAGACAAGGATACTCATGGATCAAGTATTGAGAGAAATTTCCCTTCGTGGCGGACTTTTTGATAGAACTAACCCGTTGCTTTACACTGAGAGGAAAACCACGAAGTCCGCCTATTGTTAGTTAGGCGGCAAGGGTACACTAACCCATAATTCGTCTACCACTCTGAGGAAATTTTACGTCATCACTGTCGTGCTTGGTACAAGCCGGAATTTTTATCTACTAGCCATTGCTGGGATTTGAACCCGGTTCACCTGATTGGAAGGCTCTATCCACTGAGCCACCACAACACAATTCAAAACAATTTTATTTTACATTACTTTATAACCGTCGTTGAACAGTCGGCCCAATTTTGGGTTTATGACTGCTAATGTTCAACTCCGTAGCTTTGTAATTTTGAATCAATCCAGAAGACTCCTGGATCAGTATTCCCAAAGGCATGATTTGCTATGGGAGCATAGAGGTCTTTGTGACCCGACAGATTTTACGTCACCATTTACTACAGGGGCCGGCCGGCTGATATCGAACCCATGACCTCTTGGACGCAGGCCCAGAGCCCTACCAACCAGGCTATCCATGCCACAATTCAAAATTTTATTTTTTATTTTATAACCGTCGTTGAACAGCCGATCCAATTTTATGGGTTTACTATTACTAATGTTCGACTCCGTAGCCTTGTAATTTTGAACCCAATCCAGAAGACAAGGGAACTCTGGATCGAGAAATGGGAGAAATTTGCCTTCGTGGAGGACTTTTTGCGTTACATGGAGAAGAAGACTACGGGAACCTTCCACGGTTAGCCTGACGGCAAGAGCACTCTAACCCATGATCCGTCAACCACTGAGGATATTTCACGTAAGCACTGTGGTCGGTGCAAGACGGATGCGGAATTCGAACCCGGTTCGCCGCATTGGAAGGCGAAAGCTGTATCCCGTGTGCCATCGCGGCTCAATTCAAAATGGTTGTAAAAATGTACCCCCAATGGTAGTGAAATCATATCATGATCTCATATTTTCTTAAAATTGTTAATCAATGTTTTCGCCCCCTTTTTGTTTGAGAAAATAATTTATAGATTTTCTTTACTTGGTTTATTTCATTGATTACGTGAAACTTTCAATATATTCTAAATTTATTTACATTTAAATGACTGTATCTGATTCATTTTTCATAAATCTAAGGGTTTAGTTGTCTGGAGGATTTTTCCAAACAAATTTCCAATTTTTTTAAGAAGAAAATGTATGTTTCTGTTTTAAGTATTAATATTGAAGCCCACTCTCTTAAAACAGAAAATAACACACACATTCTTCAAACGTCTGTAAGCTCAAGTTTTTTTAATCGAGAAAAATGTTGTTTTTAAACGAGTTTTTCTATTAGTTTTTTACAAGAACTTCTAATAAATCTATTAATTTAAAACTTGGTAATTAGTTTGAGTATGAAATGTTGCTTGAAGTCATACTAGCACTTGAATATTGATAGATATTTTATATTATTTAAGACAAAATAATTTTTCGATAAAAATCCGAAGTATTATTTTTTTTAAATATAACTATTCGTTTGTTTGAGCTTGCATAATTTTATAAAGTGCATATCTATATGGGTTTAAAATACTTTTTTTTCGTTAAAAAAAACCCCTAATTTCTTCGTTTCTGTGGAATTTAACATACCAACGGTACAAAAAAATTTATTTCTCGGGTTTTGCATCCAAGAAAATATTTATCTAAATGCAAAAATAATCGTGAGTGTTGCCCTTTTTTATTTAGTTTTTTTTTTGTATTTTGTAAGTATAATTTAGCATGTGAGTATCATAAATTTTCTTAAAGTAATTCTCCGATTTAACTTTTTGAAACCATTCATTTTGAACAAAATTTTTTGCATTTGTAAATTTTAAAACGCATAAAGGAGGTAATGAATATCATGTTTTATTTAAATACTTTGAATTGAATATGGCCTGAGCGGAAAAGAAAAAAAAATTTCAGATGCTGGAGAAGTTTTTTTTTTTTTTTGTTGCTATAATTCCTAATAAGTCAAATCTGACAGTAATATTTAATGTTCCTTCAAACATAAAAGAGTCCTATATATAATTTTTATAAAGTTGCGGCCCACCATTTGACTGGTGCTTTTAATTGCGGACCCCGTCATCATGTAAGTTGGAAACCCCTAATATAAAGGAAAGCTCTTTGCAACAATATTGTAAATAAACTGTGCTTTTTATTCTTTTTCAAATCTCTTGTTCTGTACTCTTCTCTCAATTCTGCTTAATTTTCAGCCACGACAGAGCAACTTTTTGGGGCGCTCAACACCTTGTTTTGCTGCGCGAAATCTATTAGTCTTAGAAACTTGAAATTAAAAAACTTGTTTCTCAAAGCTTCATGAGCTTCTTTAAAGTGGAATAATTGTCGCTCACACACTGTATATATATGACCCTTCTTTAATTTTAACCTATAACCTATAATAATTTTAAAACTCGTTCATATATTATATTGCAATACAAGACAGTAAAACCCACGTGTCCTGTCCAAAACCAGTTTAGGACGTCTAAAACCCCAACCCTGTATATAAGTCTATCTTTAAAAAAGCTTTTGAAGATAATCGTAGACCTTCAGTGAGCTTATTAGAATACTGTAATATACCTATTTCTGGATTAGGCTTATCCCCTGCTCAGCTATTGTTTAACAGACGACTGAGAACTAAATTGCCCGTTACTAGTAAACTTCTTAATCCTAAACTTTTTAAAGATATTGACATAGAATTGTTAAGGAGGCAACAGAAGCAGAAACACTATTATGATAAATCTAGTAAAATTTTAAAAGAACTTAAACAGGGAGATAAAGTTATTGTTCAAAATGTCAAATCCAAACTATGGGAACCAGCTACTGTAGTGGGTGAAACTAAAAGTCGTCGTCAGTATGAAATCAAAACAAACTCTGGGAAAACTTTAATAAGGAATAGGAGATTTCTAAAATTGTCTAAAACATGCAATGAATATTGTGGCAATACCAAGGATGTGATTCTTCCGAGGATTTCCGCTTTTTTTTTTTTTTTTTTTTTTTTTTTTTTTTTTTTTTTTTTTTTTTTTNTTTTTTTTTTTTTTTTTTTTTTTTTTTTTTTTTTATTTTTTTTTTTTTTTTTTTTTTTGAACAAGTTAAAATATTTTGGGGAATTTAATTTTCCACAGAGCAAAAGTATTGAAGTCCTCATTCCTCCCTCTGAAGTTTCCCTAAAAATCATTTCCTTGGGATAAAACTGGTTGACCTTTATAATCAGGGATGAGATTTTTCCACTTTTTAGAGGATTTTCGCTTTTGTCTCTCGAATTTATGCCTTTTTATATATAAATATCCCACTTATATAAATATAAATATAAATATCCCACTTTTTCTGTGAAAATTCAGTCATAAACAGAAAATTCAAACTACGTCCTAGCTGCTAACCCTTCCACCTTTTACTTATTTTCAGGATTGGCAGGTTTTTGACGGTTTAAACCGTCACGTCAAAGACCTCACTGTCAAAATCCTATATTCATATGTGAAATTTAATTATTGCATAAAATTTATATATTTTTTATAAAGGATAGTGTTTCTAAATATGTTCTAGAAAAAATAAATTTTAAATTTTGAAGAAACACTTATATTTTGAATAGTAACCAAAATCTTGTACTTTTGAAAACTCACATCTTTTGTAATATTGTGTATTCATTTTCATGTGTTATTGAAAATCTGCAATGATATTATTATTAAGAAATTTATAAGTCTGGTCCAGCTTCTGAATTTGTAGAATTAGCCATACAACTTTTATCATGCCCTGCCAGTTCTGCTTCAATAGAACGGATGTTTTCCAGCTTTGGACTAATTCATTCAAAACTCTAATAGATTAGGAACAGAAAAATGTTCAAAACTAGTTATGTGCTACCATATGCTGCGAGAAGCAAATGAACTAGACCATAGATTCTCAACCTTTTTAACGTTGCCGCCCCCCTAAGGAGCAAAAAAAATTTAACCATTTTTAAGCAATTTTTTAGGAGTAAAATTTGCTTCATTCTTTTAAAAAAAATAATGTGCACGTTAACTCGGTATTTTTCTTCCGGCAGATAATCGCATTCTATTTGTTGTAATCAAAATAAATACAGTATTGAAAAGAATACAACAAAGAAGTCTATAGTTGAAAAGAGTAATTTATTCTTAATTAGATAATAAAAAAACACACAAAAATAATTTTTTTACTCTAAAAATTATTATCAACGAAACAATCAAATAGCCATGTTAGTGGAATGATTGTGCTTGATGGTTCAGAGCTAGTTTCTTAACATTCGGTTCAATATTTTTAGTTAGATAAAGACGCAAATCTTTTTGTGACTAGATCCGTCACAGCACTGAATCTTTGTTTGACAAGGTAGGAGGAAGGGAAGGCAACTTAAACTTTTTGAGAACAGTTTATAGTCCAGGTGAGTGGTGTTACCTTGGAGCCAAAATTCAGAGAGATGATCACCATTTCAAAGTTTCATTGCTTGAAAGTTCGACCGATTCCTCCTGAATCTGAACCTCCGTTGTCTCAATATTCACAAAAGGATTCATATCCCATTTAGGGACTTCCAGGGACAAAACATCTTTATAGCGGTCG
>NC_092207.1:2546703-2553916 GCF_043381705.1 Parasteatoda tepidariorum
TTTTAACATTATAATTTTCATTCATTTTACTCATAGAAATATAATTAGTTTTGATTAGTAAAGTAAACCTCCAATCAAAACGGTGGGAGGATTGTTACGTTTTGAAATAAGAATTGGATAGATTTTGTATAATGGAGAGTTAGGTGAAAGCGTTTTTATTTGTCTCCAAATAACTTTTGACTTATACAATGGAATTCGAGTTTATGTTTTAGAAATATGTTGCAATTTTGTATTTTCTTTTAAGAATTTTTGTTTAATAAAATATAGGAGTGGAAGAAATAGGGTATATTTCTTGCCGTACTCAACAGACCCAATTATTTAAGTGATTCTGTATGTGATTAAATTATTATGCTTAATAGGATTATTATTGATCTATTGAATCAATTTGATAAAATTTGAAAAGGGGGATGTGATATAACTTACTACGACTTCTACTGTCAATTGATTATTGGTAAGACTTCAAATGACAACTTCAACTGCACTTGATAAGTTGATGATACCAAAAGATGTAACAATGTGCCTTATGTTTTCATTCTATTAATAAACTACTAATCATAACTAATGACGACTCTATTATTGATCTAAAATATTATTAAAATAGCTACAAAGACACAACAGAAACATACTAGTTTGTTTTGAAAAATATTTACAAATACGTGCAAATTTGTTATTTACCTAAAAGTGTCGTTTAATTTGAAAGTTAAAATTCTTTTAAAAATTATACATTTAGAAATTTTGCTGTTTACATTGAGTTAATGATTCTCAAGCAAAACATTTTCCCGTAGCTGCGTATATAATTCCTAGCAGTCAAATTATTCGCGTAACACAAGTACAAATCCCTCGTCCTTTAAATTACGAATAGATTTTAAATTAAGAGACAGCAGCGTAAATCATGAATTCATAATATTGGTTTATTAATTTTAAATTAAATTTAATTTGAAACAAAAATTGATGTGTATATTTTAAAAAAACTGCATTTAAAATAAAAAATTTTTGATAAGTGCGACTGACTTCAAAACTAAGTATTTTTACCTAAATTTTAACACAAAAAACATCAAGGCAGACCAAATATACCAGTTGAAAATGACATTAGCAAATTGGTTATACGAAACTATGATTTGTATTTTGTCTTTAAAGTGCTTTTAATTAAAAAATTTAATTTTAATAAAATTGGAAATAACATGTATAGTTTAATAGTGGACTATGTCATGGAAGATAAAAATCCTGAGGATTATAAAGAATTGTCATAGCTATGGTGCAAATTGGTGGTACTTTTCAATCCAGGTCTTACGAGTAGTGGCTCTATAATTTGAAAATAAGTTTCATGAAATATTTAAAACATTTCTTAATGACTAAGCAACAATAACTTCCTCAATCTACAGAATACAATACTTTTCACAATAAGAATATATGACTTTTTACACTGATAAATATAATTTCAAATATTTTGATTATATTCAATACAAATATTTTTAAACTTAATTAAATGTATCCTGTAGTATGGTTAAAAATGTCCATAAAATCTTCGGTAGAATTTGCATAAATTTTTCTAAATCATTTTTGATATAATTATATGAATTAAATATTAAAGTAAGGACATTTTTGCAAATTGTGAAGTTTATTTTGTACAAACTTTGTCTAAACTTAAAAAAAATTAAAAACGTCTGATTTTTAATTAAAGTAACGAAAGCGCAATGAGTGAATAAGAATGAAAAATTTTTAAGTTTTTTTAACAGAGCAGTAAAGTATTTTAAAGCTCTAAAATGCAGATTTTCATAGAGATAAAATTATCATAAATTGCAGAGACAAAATGAACAGCCAAAAAGTAGCTTGTTGTTGGAAATTTTTAGTATTTTGAATAAACTTCCTAAACGAAATGATTAAGTTCAAATAATGAGTTCGCCATGATGTTTACTATTATATGATAATTGAAACAATGATTTATGTAAACACTTAACTGTATGTATCACAAACTCAATTATAATTGCATTAAAATTACATTACAAAATATCCTATCGAGTTAAGCAACTCTTATAAACTTGAACACATTCATAGAAACTCTTAGTTACTTAGGACAAGTGTTAGAGATTTTGTAAATTTTAAGTGAATTCAACACAGCAATACATAAAAACAGCTTTACATCGTTTAAAATACATAAATATTAGTCAATACCTTCTAATTATAAATGTTTATGTTTTGTTACATTTTATTTTATAACCGTTGATGCACCGCAAATCCAATTCTAATTTTACGACTGCGTTTTACATTAGCACTGTGGTCGACGCGAACCATGTGCGGCATTCGTAAAGACCGGACATCATTCGGAATCGAGCGTTATATTTTCTGAGCTACCAAGGCTTATTACACCATAAAGAGAATAAATATTTCATTATTTTGACAACTTCTATTGAAATTTTACTTTCGCTTTCTAACATAAGTTCAAAATTTTAACATCGCTAACAATAATGTGTCGTAATAACACAACAGAAATATGAATTTGCAGATAAAACTATTTCCACTATCATTTCTTATTGACTTTTTTAAAATTAAGATATGAATTTTTTAAAAACCTAACTTTTTTCATAAAATCTTTAAAATGCTAAATTTAAATTAAAAAAATTTTAAGTGCCAAATTTTGTTAAATGAATTTCTAAAAAATATTCCTAGAAATTATAACAATAAAGCTATAAATATAAAGATATAAAAGCTAGTTCAAAAATTCATACTTACAACTTTTCGAAGATAGCTAAAGCTGCTTTTTGTAAGGGCGTGAGAGAGTATTAAAATTAATTAAACTGCTAATCACACATTTGAACAAGGAGCATGCAACAAAGCAGTTGGAAAGCATAAATTGATTTTCCTCCTAAGGTCACAGTTATATTACTTTTGTTTGTCATTATTAGGTAGATAAGTACTTTGTAGGTATTGGGTACTTTGTTTTTATAAGTACGTCAGTGTTATACTGAGAACCGTGTTTTTACGATTAGTCCACTGTGGGCCTGGTCATTATTAGCAAAAGAAAATTTAGAAGTAATGTAGGTAGGTAGCTGCACAATCGATTATTGGCAACTTTCTGGGAAACATCCCTAAGTAAGACATGCCATCACAATTTACATATAGATCTGAAATCTCCACAAATCTTTGTACCCATAGTACTGCTCTACCCCCGACCACAAGAGTTTCGATTCCATGTATTTTACATGTACTGGGTGGGATATACTGGAATCTAGAATCAAACCTCCGACCCTCTGGACCGGAGTTCAATTCTCTAACCATTGGACTACCAGAGACCAGAAATAATTTAGAGATTCAGGATTTGAACCCTAATATAAAAAATATAAAACAAGCATTACTTGAAATTCTCGGCACTTGCATTCAAGTTGTCGTAAGAGTATTGTTCTTTCACCAAACATTTTGAAGCCTAAAGGTAGCAAGTTCGATCCTCATTTTTTTTAAATTCTGCTTCGTTAAATTGTCTTACCTTATTTCAATTTATAGAAATAGTAGGAGGATTTAGGCTTGTCACTTTTATCCTGCGTTTAAAACTACTAATTTTACAACATACAATAAACTATGTAAGTACCCATTCCTAATATTTGGATTTATCTATTTAATTAGCAATTCAATCAGCTCCTATTTGCTATAAAGAGGATCACACATTCGTAATCGAAAATCCCGCAGTGGACTGATCGTTAAGACACGGTTCCCAGCAGATCACCGAAGTCAAGCATCACTGGCTACGGTCAGTGTGCGGGTGGGTAACCACTTGGATCAGTCTGCGTAGGGACCGAGGGTGTGCGGTATTGGTCCTCGTTAAACTGTTCTGCCGTAAAGTGTTCGACTTCGCGTGCAGGTCGTCGGGCTACCGAAGCGGGGGTGCCATCCCCTCCGCAGAGGATCAAAATTGTGATGGCATGTCTTCGGATCATCCGCCTTGATGTTTCCCAGACCGTCACCAATAGCCCATTGTGCAGCTCTAGTACGACGTAAATTAACAACAACAACTCGTAATCGAAATTAAACCATATAACATCAAAGGTTATACATAAATAGTATACTACTGTTTAATTATAGTAAGGCATTAAAACACTGCTGTGTAATTTTTTTACATTTCAAACAAAAACTTTTGTGCTGATCACTTACTTACTTGAATATTTGTAAGAGCTGGAGGTGGAAGGAAACTACCAGATACAATAGTGGTGCAGCAAGAACTGAGCCTCTCTCTACAATTTAGACAACTGTGTGCTTAGTACTGAAACAGTGTAGTGTACGAATGTGTTTGTCTTCCAGCTTGGGGGGCCCATGGTTACAGACTCCGCTCCAGAGGGGCATGGGTTCGACTCCGTTAAAACCACAAGTCCTGTGGTGAGTCACTGAACAGTAACATGGAATCAGGGATCTTGAGAAAAGTTCCTTCCTCTTTAGATCTCAATTAAGAGAGTGTCCTCATAAAATTGTGATGTCATGTCCTCTGATTACCCACAGGAGTGCTTTCATGATGGTCGCCAATAGCCCAATATGCAGCTCTAGTGCGACGAAAATAAAGTACCAACCTACCTTTCAGTGTAGAAAAATACTTTTGGAACAATGGTTCATTTGCCGGTCTAGAAAAATTTCACTTTTTTCCTCTGAAAACAACTCAAAAAGGATGAAGTACAGGGATAGCCTAACTGGTAGAGCGTTAGTCAATTAGTTTTCATTGCGCACATTTTTAACAACAAAATTCTCTCAATTGTTTTTCTGATTGAAGCAGGATATTTTTTTCTTATGATTTACCATTCTGTATCCAAATGAATTATTCAAAAGAAATTCTCGTTTTTTACACGTCGCATAAATTCGTTAAAAACTTTTTGAAGTAGTATTAATCGCATACCTTAAGCTTATCTAAAGTATTATTTGAATAAAAACAAATAACGATAGTTTAATAATAACAAATGAATATAAGTGAATATCTTCAGAATAACTTAGCTGATTGAGAACCTCAAAACATAAAAGAAAATTATGCTTAAGTTTTTTTCACTCTATAATTTGTTATTTACCATTTTATTAAAGAGTAAATATTTTAAAAAGGTCAAATGTCAAACAGAAGATTAAGAAATAAATAAAACATTTTTCTTATTCAGTTACTTTTTTAATGCTATTTCTAACAAAAAAAATTTAAAAAATGTGATTTTAGAAATTCTTTAATCTTAATTCCGGAAATAATACATAATTTTTCAAAAAATAAATTGTCGAATATATTTTGGTATTATAGATATAAGAGTAAAAATATATTTTTGTCTTAGAAAATAAAAGGGGAAATTTTTGCATTTTCAAAGATTAACAGAAAAATAAAAAGGTTTCTTAATTATGCATCTAAATTTATCTGCAACTTTATACTAATTCTAAAACGTTTATATTGAAATAGTTTCCGTTCTTCATATTTCATTCTTTTTATTACCCACTTATGTGTTACCCATGCCGACCGGCCTGTGTAGGGGTCAGGGAACTGACATTGCATCAGAAAGGTTCCAGTTTCGAATCCCGGGCAAGGCATGGATGTTCTTTCCTTTTCTGAACTATCTGTTGTCACTGTGGGAGCGATGTTGGCCCACCTAACATGGTGCCCCTGAAAGAGAGGTCAACAAAATCGCCCTGTAAATGCCTGAATTGACGGATGTTAACACAAGTGGGCATTGCAAAAAATAATAATAATACCTTACCCATTTAGAAGACAAGTGAAAATAAATTAAATTATGTTTCTCAATTATGCATCTAAAGTAATCAACTACTTTATAAAAATTTCGGAGATGATTATATTGTAAAAGCTTTCGTTCTTTCAAATCTCTGATAGAAAATTGCACAGCAGATGAAAAATAAGAAAACAATTTAGAGTAATTCTTACTTAAATTATATACGATATAGTTATAGTAATCTTATTTATTTATTATGTACTAATCTCAGTTATAACTCACCGATTTTTTTAACGAAAAAATTACAAAATTTTACTAACTAAGGAGTTTTTCTTTAAACTATGAGGCCTTTTTTTTCCCTAAATATTTTGAAAATATTACAAGGTTGTTAAAATGAAAGATAATAAAAACACCGCAATAATTATGCTAAAGATATTATGGCTAAGAATTCACAAAAATTTGAAACAAAAACATTTTTACGTTTTATTTGAAGTTGTGCAAGAATATAATAGATTTTATTATAAGTTCTGCAAGAAATTAATTATCTGAACTATTTATTATACGTAATATATTTGTGAGAGAAAAATTATGTTTGGTATACATTCATAAAATATCTTGGTAATTGATTATAAAAAATCATAAATTATCTGGGTAAAAATTATCTTTGAATTCGGAAATCTAATTTAATCCCAGCGTTACACGTCTCCTATTCGAACGTTCGAATCGCTTTCAGAAAATTGTTAGTTGTTGTAGTAGTTGTAGTTCATTTACGTCGCACTAGAGCTGCACAATGGGCTATTGGCGACGGTCTGGGAAACATCCCTGAGGATGATCCGAAGACATGCCATCACAATTTTGNATATATCAGTCATTTTTGATCCTCTGCAGAAGGGTTGGCTTCTCTGCTTTGGTAGCCCGACAACCTGCACGTGAAGTCGAGCACTTTAATGTAGAAAAATTTAACGGGGATCAATACCGCGCCCCCTTGGTCCCTACGCAGACTGATCAAAGTGATCACCCGCCCGCTTACTGACCGTAGCCAGAGATCTTTGACTTTGGTGCTCTACTGGGAACCGTGTCAGTCCACTGGCGGACCTAAGTTAACGAAGTAGACAAGGAAGAATTATATTTCAACAAATTCGATGTGCTTCTATACTGCTCTGTATTTATTTTATTTAACGTTATGTAGGGAAAATTGTTGTATGTTTATTAACATTTAGAATTATGTAGGGAAACTTAGCTCAACTTTAATAGGCTGGAATTCAACTGCAACAATCTTAAGACACGCCACTCGCCAGCTATGACGATCTTAAGTTCGGGAAGTTACGCCTCTCGTCTTAAATAGTGAACACTTGCAAAGTGAAACACTTGCTCGTCAAGTGAAACACTTGCGTCGTATTTTAAATGTACCCTAAGATCAATCACTCGACCAAACGGACGTCACGGTGAACGTTGACATCACTGGTCTAGTGACTAGTTTTTACTCTATATCCACGCCCTCTAGTGAACTGGGGTTTTTGTTTATTGCAGCTGTACATAAT
>NC_092207.1:2554416-2572904 GCF_043381705.1 Parasteatoda tepidariorum
ACAAAATTTCGTAAAATGAATTAACACGTAAAATAAAAATAACTCGTGGGAAATTGGAAAAAATTTGAATTCGAGGTAAGGAAAAATTAAAAAAAATTCTAAGAGTTTCAGAGGTCCAGAGTTCCTATAGTTTCCAACTCAAAATTTTTCAAAATAAATTAACACGTAAAATAAAAATAACTCGTTGGAAATTGGAAAAAAAATTTGAATTCGAGGTAAGGAAAAATTCTTATAAGAGTTTCAGAGGTCAAGAGTCTCAAAATGTTGTAAAATGAATTGAAACATAAAATTGCATCTTTTATTTGGATTTATTCCTAAATTTAGATTTCCGCAGTAAAAGGGGAGTTTGTCTACTCTAAGAACTACCCCCGACACAAAGTCTGAGGCAGTTTGCTGCTTTGGGAACAAGAATAGCACATTTCAGGGAGGGTAGCTTTTGTTTCCTCTAGTACTACCACAATAGACCGAAGGGAAATATTCCTTTTTTTTTTTTACCGACCACATACCCCTACTTGACTTAGTTATACCTCGTTACCATAGTCACCGCTACGGGTCCAAACGAATGGCTATGGCTATTTTTTAATTAAAAAAATGATTGATGGTTTTTAGGTTTTTNCTTATCTTCACATCGAGAGCAGTTTTTCAAATAATCGAAAAATAAATGTTTATTTTATTTATTTTTTGGAAACAAAATAATTTATAATCAGCAAATATTTTAGTATTAAATTTTAAAAATATTTTACATGGATATTATTATTTTAAATTTTACAATGCATGTCAAAATATTGGAAGTTTTCGTTTTGCTTTTTCAAATAAGAGAGAGAATTTTAGCAGTTAAATATGACGAAATTTAATGTTTATGAACATATTTTTATAAGCCTGCTTACCTTTCATTCATCTTGCCTGTTTTCTTTTAAAAATGAATATTTTTAAAAAAACAACCAACGATCATTTTGTTTATAAATTATTAAAAAAATACGATAACAATAAATTTAACGAACATTTTTAGGTTAATCATCAGGAAAAATGAATGATTACCTACCTAAATTTTAAAAAATACCAACTGTACTTAAAATATTTAAAGTTAGGATTGCATGACACAATATAAAAAATAAAGAAGAAGTATTTTACACTATATAACGATTACTTATATGAAATAATTTACATGAAATATCCAAAAGAATAATTTTTTTAATAGTTATTTGCAATGCAGTTGTATTCTTCCTCACAACATTCCTTTATTATTTAAAATATTAGTAAATTTTTAATGGACAAACAGGGTAAAAAATAATCGGATTTATTTAAATATTTTATAAATATATATATAAAGTTAAAAACATGAAGCTTCTCTTCTCTTCTTTTTTAAATTTTTTCCAAACTTATTATATGAGTTCTATGTACTTGCAGGTTGTGTGTAATAAATGAAACATTTTTCTTATTTTTTCAATAATCTCTCTTTTTTTAAAAATCCTTTTTGTTATTGTTTTATATATAAATGTTAATGATTCTTAAATCAGAAAAAATTGATTCCAAGTGTGACAAGACCACCATTGACTTTACAGATTAAAAGCTTTATCAGGGAGTTTTTTTTGGTTCACAACTTTTCTCCCAGCAACGGCTGGGGCATCAAATTTTTCACTGCAGTTGGACTGCCTCCCTCAAATATTAGTACACCATGGAATATTATAATAATATAGTATGGTTGTGTTCAATTCAGCTACAATTACTATGTCGGCAGATCATTTCATAGACTAGGTCATTTCGATGACAAGTCATTTCATCCACAGGCTAAATTCGTAGACAAAGTCAAGCGGAAAGTTTTAGGGTTAGTAAGATTATGTGTTATGTCACTAGCCCTTTTTCATTATTTAGTGTATTTAAGTTGAAATTTTTTAAACCCAGCCTGGAGTAAAATTTTTGTATGTTGTAGTTGCAAGAAAAAAAGAATTTTTTAAAATTATCTATTCCTTTTTATAGCTGTATGCCAACTTGTTAAAAACAAAAATAGGAGCACAAAACATAAGCCAATCCGGGGTAATTGTGGCAAAGTGAAAAACCCTGAAAATTTTATGTGCAAAAAATGGATGTCAATTCATAAACCATACCTAACATAGTTTCTTGAACTAACAGTTTTAATTAAATTACTTACTGATGGAGAATATCACAACTTTATTGTAACTTATTCAAGAAAAAACTTACTTTTTAGAAGAATATGGACAATGTATAATTTTTTTTAAATAAATATCATCATTGAAAATGTTCTGAAATATTGTATCCCAAAATCTAAATTCATCTAGACATCTCTGCTCAGTTCTTATTCTAGCAAACTTTATTGTATAGTTTACCTTTTAGTTAATATCGAGAAATAATCCACCAAACTTGGGCGTAAAATTCACCTACTAGCTGAAATCTAGCAGTACCTACTGAATTTCATATAATTTTTGAAAATTCCTAATATTCAAAGAACTCTTATCTTGGAAAGTATTACAGCTACATGCTTCATATTACTCTTAAATTGTAGATAATTTAATTTAGTAAAAAACAGCAATTTACTTAATTTTTGTAATATCCTTACTTAAAAAGATATCTGTAAAAAAAAAACAGTAAAAATTTAAGTGACTTTTTTCAACACACACCTCTAAAGAATTGGAAAACAATGTACCAACCAATACAACATATCAAGATTATCCTAATTTCTGTAATCATTCATGATAATTTGATGGACTTTTAATCTTTTTAATACTTTGCATGCTATTTTAGTATATCTGTTACATGCACAAAAAAGTTTATTTTTAAATAATGTTAACTGGTTAAAATTGTAATTTCTTTACTGCACAATAAAACATCTAAAATTAAATGCATCCATAAAAAATTACATTTGATTTTTTGTCAATAAAAGAATAAGAACAAAATAAATCAAAATTAAAAGCAAGAATATCTTATACTGATTTTATTCCATGACATTATTCACAATTTATACAAGATATATACATTATGAGCATAGAGTAGTTTCTGGACCACTAGTGGTTTACGAAACAATTGTTCACAGATGAAGATGTTTCTCTTTAGTGGCATCAAATTTCTCCTCTTCTGACTGACACAAAATTATCTGCTACTTTATACAGAACATGGAATGATTAATGCTCGTATTTTATTTTTTAATAAATTTGATTTTCACACTATATAAATAAAACTGATAATGCATATTTAAAAAAAGCTCCATTCAGTCGGAGATCTTTCCTTCTCTTCCCAAAAACTGGGTAGTGGTCTACGAGATTATTTATTTTATGATTGGTGGTCTGCGAGAATATAAAAATATTAGCGTTCACTCGCATAGGAGATATCTTAAGCTATTTAAAAAATGTCCATCCTCCAAGTGAATGGAATCGGTATAATATTTGAATATAGTTTGTGAAAATTTATTTTCATAAGTATTTTAAGAAAAGGAAAAATGAGTTTTTAAATTTTTAGTAACACATGATATTGGGCACAAAACATTTAAAATACAATGCATAGCATACAAGCAGTAATTCATTCTTGAATAGCCTACATTAAGTTTTTATTACATTATATCATAAGTGATTACTGTGCCATTGGTGAACATGCACACTTTCCATTCTTACAGATATATATTTTACATAACAACACATGAAGAGGTAGAGAGTGTCTACCAGTCAGCACTGTTGTTTGCTAAATAGTCTCTTCTTCCAATATTGGATGCCTGTTTGTTCTGAACAGCCTCTAGTTTGGGACAATCTTTGATCCTGTGACCAAGTCCACCACAGTAAGAACAGCCTCTCTCTTCTATAAACATTGAGAAAATATTTCATTCTTTATATGTCTGAAGTAATATATATTTTTAAACGTATTTTGAATCATATTCAGAAATTACAAATAGATTTGTAATTAGACAATTAAACAAAACTAAATATAAAAGTTTAAATTTTCCAATAAAATAGATTTATTAAGTTGTCATATTTCATCGATTTTTCATAATAAAGGGAATAATAAATATAAAAATCACATTACTCAAATAATTATAAACTTTAATTGACTGCAGTATTTTCGAGTCACAAAATAAATTATAATATAAATTTTTGTTTTGTTATGTTTACTTTACTCTTAATTCATAATTTCAGTAACCAGGAGATTAAATTTATTTTAATTATAGCAAATTCTTGAATAGTATATTAATTAAAGATTTTCATTACAAAAAACAATAATTTTTTTTGCATAAAACTAAACGTTGAAAGTTCCCTATAAAATAATAAAAAAGAAAACATTCAAATTGATTCTCTTAAAGAAGTTGCATGCTTTAAAAATTTGTCATATTTGAGGCTCATTTTATTATTTTAGAAGTATCAGTAGTTTAAATTTTAAAACATTTACTGCCGTAGATAAGCCGAGTCAAAAATAAGTACAAATTTAAAATTCGATGTAATGAGTATGATATATTACGTGAAGTCTGCTATTGGGATAAATTTTAAAGTCCTTGTCAAAATCTTAACATTAAAGATACAAAAATTGTGCTTTTATCATGAGTTAAAAATTCCAAGACTTCCACTATTATGATAATTTTTATTTTATTTAGTTAAATGCATTTTTTTTTTATATGAAAAGAAAAATTGAAGAAATTTTTTCATTTATTTTTGGTAATAATGCAGAAAAGCAAACACTGTTGGTATTTCAATACTTTATTTCTATAATGCAATGTATCAGTGACCACTGGCTAAGTTATCTTTGACTATTTTTATAAAAGATGTCCCTCCCTAAAATCTTACCATTAAAATCAGCATTCACTGTAATCAATGATGTCTGCGAATATTGAATATGGAGAAAGCAGTGCAAAGCTTGAATTCAGAGCTTTGTGTACAAATGGGTAAATTAAGAAAAAGGAGTGACAAGTGAATTTTAAAGCCAAATTTATCTATTTGACATATAGTATTATACTATCACAATTTTCTAAGCTTATTAATTGAAGCAGATTGATTTCATTAATAAAAACATCACCGGGATTATATCGAGATCTTACTGTACTTTTAAAACCAAAAAATGAAAAGACTACCTCCAAGGTCAAAATATTTCTCATTCTCAGATTGTAGAGCAGCTAAGAAAGGTGGCACTTTTTGTTTAGCTTCAATCAGCAAATGCTTCATATCCAGAAGTACGGACTCATCTGTGGAAGAGTAATACACATTTCAAAAACTATGAATCTCATTACATTTTTGCAATTTATAACAGGGTTCTCACTCTTTTAACAAAGCAAAAATTAAGCACTTTTAAGGAGTTTTTTAGAAAAAAATTAAGAACTTTTTTAAAAAAAATTATGGACCTTAAAAATAGCATGATTGTTTATCATCGAATCATTATATACCACCAGTGACAGTGCTAATTATTTAACTTTCTTAAAAAAAATCAATAAAAAAAATGACAAAAAGTAATTTTATTATAATGTAAGTATTGATAAAATTGTTTTAATAATTGTTTCAGGGCTTGCCAAAGTAGGAACCAGACAATTTTTGCAAACCCGGGTCGGGTTTTTAAAAACATTTTCAGATTGTTATTATTAACGACAAAATTATCTGTATTCCCTTTTTAATCATTCTACTGAAATTGAATTGTAAAATTAGGTGCAGAAATATATTAAAAAAAGAGTAAATAAAGAAATTTTGGAAAAATATTGAAAATATTATCACAAGTTTTTATATTTTGCCACTAGACATGCATTACATATTCAGCTGTGGGCCAATCTTGGTAAATATTCAGTTATGCCAAAAAAATTCTTCTTCTCTATTAACAAAATGTTTCATTTATAAGGGTATATATTTAAAAAAATAATAATACTAAGAAGTTGAATTAGAGTTATGCATGAGAATAGCTTTTTTTAACTATGTCATGTCAAATTAAATCCTATTTTCAGTAAAAGCGGGTCATACTAATATCTAAGCACCTTGAATCATTCCACTTTTTTTCTTTAGGCTTAACTTAATATATATTTTTTTAAAAATTCACTGCAATAAATATTTTTATAAAATTTTTAAAGAATAAAAATACAATTATGTTTAAGATTTATAATTTTCAAACTATAATGTTCTAAATATGTTTTTTAATAGTTCTCATTAGTATGTTTTTTAATAGAAACTTATTAATAATAGGGTCCAAAATGATTTTTCAAAGGTATCAATGCATTCCTATGGCTAGAAAATTGGTAAGGTTAATTAATTAACAAATATTTATAAATTATTTATTTTTTCATAATTTATAGACACTTACTTGTAATATTTCTTTATCATCCAGTATAATTCTTAATATTATTATGATTTGATATTTTACTTTTATGGTGAATTAATAGTTCTCAAAAAATCTATTGAAAAATTTTATGAAAAACATTTTTATGAAAAACATATTGAAAGTAATGTGCAACTTAACCATTTTGAAATTATTCCTCAACAGCAAATGTGATATATTTACTTTTAAGATGAGCTTTACAATTATTTCCAGCCAAACTGATATTAGGAATTAACTTTAATATTACTAAACAATCTGACGAAAAACATTTACTAATTTTAAAGCAACCAAAAGTTGAATAGAAACTTTTTTATTCTAATAGACATTAATAACAAAAAGTTTGGGATCTTTTAATTGAGTAGATTTAAATTTTTATGCAACAATTTGCTTATCCCTAAGAAACAAAAACAATAACAATCTAACTGTGTAACGATCTGAAACTTTAAAAAAATTTTTACATTGCAGCAAAACAAGTTATGAAAAGTTACCTAACATTTAACTTTCTTGTTAGGACCAAATCATGCATTATTTAGTACTCAGAAATAAAAATTTAAAATATTTTTGAAAAAACTTGAGGTTTTTCTTCAAAAACTCAATAAATCTCAGATTTTTGATATAAAATCTACGTGGGATGGGATTTTTCAAACCCTGTTTATTACATATCTGTCTAATTTTTAGTACAATCATGAATTTTGAAAAATGTTGTTGCTTTTATAAATTTACAGTTACTTATTACACACTGAAATATTATACAAATTTATTTAATTCCTCCAAGATTTTTGGAAATAATTTTCATTACGGATTCTAGTTCAAAATTCTTTTCTTAGAGTTTTATTTTATTCCTATTAGCAAATGCATTACCAGTAGAACTGCGTTTCTTGAATTCTGTCAATTTTGAAGGTCAGTGTGGGTCTCCTACCTAAGTACCTTAGAACTGCCCCCCCCCAAAAAAAGCACTATCTCTTTCATCTGCCCTTGTCCACACTCTAGTCTTTTCTTTTAGAATGTCACTCTGCTCATAGAGCATCATTCGAGGCAAAAGGCAGAATATATTAATGAAAGAGCCAATATATTAATAAAAAGACATGCTTTCTTCTGCTTGCCTGTAGCCATCTCACACACATCCCTTCTTGTCTCTCTAAAATGCTTTACTTTCTGTGCATGATCTAATTCTAGGTGATAAAAGAATGAGTTTTTGTTTTAAAACATTGAACTGAAAAATTGTTCCAATCAACTATAGTGATGCTGAAAAATTAAGCACTTTTAAGAACCTTGTACCAAAACTAAGTACTTTTAAGGGCCCTTATTTTCCAAAATAAAAGTTAAGCAGTTTTTAGGGATTTTTAAGGACCGTGGGAACCCTGTATAAGCAATATCACATGTTATTCAAACTATTTAATATTGGAATTCAAAATATGATAAATTATGAAACTACGATAAATACCATAGATAAATGTAAAATGCAGAGTATAGATATGTACCAATTTTTTTGGTAGCATAGAAACTATTGTATTTTAGTACCTAATCATCAATACCTCTGGGGTGACACAAGGTGAACAGAATGCAAAAACTTGATAAGAAGATATCAATTTATATACTATTCATATTTAATATAATTTTTTGAACTAAGATATATAATTAAATTACATATAGGAATAGCCATATTGGATTTTTGAATCACGTAAGTAGAAATTGTGATGCATGATTTTTAGATCCGGTGAATATGAATAGCAATATATGATTTTATTCTTGCATGAACACGAATCGAGATATTAATTTCAAAAACTTGTAAAAACAAATTAAGGCTTTGGATTTTAAAATAACGAGGTACGATTTTTAAATTGTGTGAATAAGATTCATAATGGGTAACTTTCAAATAAGCTAAATATGAACATAGAAGTTTGATATTAAAATCGCGAGAATATGAATGGCGATATTAAAAACAATAATCCCCCCAAACGAATTCACAGTTGCATAAGAGTATGAAAACGTCTTGATAAAGAGATTCAATATTTGTTAAATTATGATAAATTATTATTATTAAAACTTAAAATTTTAGATTGTGGTGAAAATTTCGTCGGATTATAACTTTTGACGAGCGGAAGTCTGTGAATCAATATTCTTGAGATACATAGAAGTCCAAGAAAAAATCACATGCCCTGTTCCTAGACTGGGAGGGATGGATACGAAAAACTCGGAATTCTGGGGTACACCAGGAATACAATCACCTCAATCAGTACAATCTTAAATTTAGGTCGAAATTAAGAGAAGGGCTGAAAAATTTTATAAGCAAAACTTATGTGTAATTTCACATGACATAAAATTCAGATTTTGTCCTTTAAATAAAACGTCAGTATATTTAAATTGAGTATGAAATTATGAAAAGAAAATTGAGAAGAAAAAAGCATATGAATATCTAATTTTTTAATTAATTAAAGAGGAATTCTCATCAAAACCTTAATATTTGTATTTGTTAATTTAACCAACTGTTAAAGGAATGTAAATACTTCTGCATGTGACAAAATATTGTCAAAATCAAATTAAAATTAATTTCTTCTCTAAGTAGTTTTACAACAACATCCAAATGAATAAATTTTTTTTATTTATTTTAAACTATTTATCTTATAAAACAAACCAAATGCTTTGTATTTTTCGTCAAAATATTTAGAAAAAATAACTTCAAAACTATAGTGAATGCAAACAATAAAAATTAATAGTATTTCTTTTTATAAAAAATATCAGTATTAATTTTTTTATAATAATGCAAACTTCTGCATTAGATATCTGTTCTACTTTTATTTGCACGTTGATTCAGTTTTAAAAAAGAAACCAAGAATAAGTCTGGCTACTCTAAGATAAGTTCAAAAAGTATCTATTACTTTGAACTGGGTCTATGATTGCTACCCAAAACTTTATACTTATAATTGTTATAAATGACACTGTTCTGGGTGTTCCATCAAGATGTTAAAATTTTACATTAACTGTCACCTGTTTCTCTTGACGATTTTCAGAAGTTTTACTAAAACTAATATTATAAAATTTAATTGATGTACTTATTTAAAGTACTAGATACTTTTAAGTTAATACATAATATCAGATACACTGGAACAAATCTATATCTAATGCATAGATAAAACAACATGTAAGATAGTACAAGTAAATTGCATTAGTATATTTAATATAATTTTTATTTAAAATGTTTTAAGATTCAAAAAAAAATTTTTTTTTTAATATTTATACACACCTTGATCTATTTACTTTCATAATTTTAAATATTAATTTTAGAAACTTACAAAGATGGTATGTGATAAATTAAAAGAATCAATAAAAATTTAAATGTAAAAGCCTACTCAGAAAATAAAAAGTTGTAACAATTTTTTTACCAAACTTTATAAATAAATTAACAAAAAATAATTAATATTAATTAAAAATTATTTTTTACATTGAATTATCTTTGCATACATAATTTTTCAGAATGCATGCAAAAAGTTTCAGATTCGCTTAAAGAAATAATGAAATCAACATAAAGAAGTCCAAATTTAAGAGCGCTTTCTTAACCAAACTATTGGGGCTATTATTTCTTCTTAAGGAATAGAAAGAAGAGTTCATTCAAAAATTATAAAATATGATAATTGTAAAATAACTATCAAAACTAATATTTCAAATTAAGTAAATTGAAAAAAAAAATATTGATTTAAATAAAATAAACTGATTTTTTCCCAAAAAGAGTTTTATTTATTAACAACAAACAGACTGTTTGACTGGCAAAAGCGAAAAAAATAAAAGAAAAAGGATACCATATATAATCAATAACATGTTTAACAGGAAAACAAATTGTTTCAAACATTGAAATACATACCACAGGCCTTATTAATAAATGTGGTGGCAATTCCCGTTTTCCCAGATCTTCCAGTTCTACCAATACGATGAACTACAAATAAAACACATTTTAAAGAAAATTAACGTTGAATACAATTTCACACACTATGATCAGCAATGGAATGCCCGTTAATCCAGGTATTTGAACTTTTATAACAGTTACAGCTAGGTGCTTAAATTTTAGTTAACAATGTGAAAGGTAATTTAATTAGGTGGAGGTTAAAAGGTTGAAAACAAAGGCTATTATGATAACATTATCACATGCAGTCTAAAAGAACAACTCAGTCTCTCAATTATGGTTTCCATGGAAACAGTATGGTTCATAATTATAACTCCATAGGATAGTTTATAATTCACATAGTATGATTCATGTAATTACTTAAATTAATACTTGTGCAAACATGGAACCCTTGATAATTAAATTGATTTTAAATATTTTTTGATCTGATTCCTTTAAAAAGAATAACTGATTTAAATCAACTGTGATTTTTTTATAATGCCATTAATTTTATTAAGCTGAATTTCTATTTTGAAAAAATTAAGTGTAAAATATATTTTGTAAAATATTGTTAGTAAATAGAAATTTTTTAGTGTGATTTTTTTTAAAAGTCCGATTTCAGTGATATCGGTTTTCTTACAAAGAAATAATGAAAGCGAAAATTAAATATAAATAAATTATTTTACTTACAGGCATATCTTTTTGATTATATTATTAAGAAAAAAGCATTGATTTAAATAATCTATTTTTTTAAAATGTATTAATTTAAGTATAAAATGTTATACATTATAATTAAAAGCTCTATTATTTCAGGTGTGATGTTTTAGCAAGTCTTATTTGATAACAAAGATTTCTTACTAAGAAATAAAAGGGATATGCATATAATTATCATATTTCAAAATAGACCAAAAATTTAAAAAAAAGGATAAGTGAGCCGTAAGACATTTTAATAATAATTTTTTATTAAATAAATGCAAAATAAATTGAGGGCAAATTTCTTTAATAATACCCATTTAGTTTCATGCTAATTTAAATTCAGCAGCTTTAAAACTTATTAAATGTGTAGTTTATGAATATCAATCAGAGTAACTTGAAATCATTTTTAATTTTGTATTCTGATCTAAACTTGTTTATTCTTTAATAGATACATAATTGACAAATAGACTCCTATTTCTTAACATTCATTAGCAAGTTGAACTTGAGAAATATAATCATGATTTCATTTATTCAATAATTAAATAACAATTTTAACCATTTCAGAAAGATTAACTAACTATTTTAACTATAATACTGTTTTTAAATATTAGGTATTAGTAATACATCTTACGAGATTTTTTTTTGTTAGCAAAAATCATGTTTTTTTTTTACATTTACTAACTTTTCTTACTATCATAATTTCTAGGACTAGGATATAATATAAAATAGAAAAGATTAAATTATAACTGAATCTCTTATATTTTAATTTAGCTGTAAATTTTTAAAATATCATACAGTGATTGAACTCTATTTTTTATCGAGATAAAAGTTTTTTTAAAGTGCCATTTTATTATGATTATAAGAATAAAAGAAAACTGGCGAAACCAACAGGTCAAGGTATGAATGTTCTAATGTTCTTGAGAGAGAGAGAGAGAAAGGGGGGGGGGATTCTGATACAATTTCTGAGTTAAAATCCTTAATCAAACAGTCATTGAAAAAATTACTCACATCATTTTGTGAACTTTTTTTTTCTCCCAATTTCTTTTTGGAAGTTAAAGACAAAATGACACATTATTAAAACTATGACGACAAAAAGTAATTCAGAAGCATTTTGAATTAATATCATTACTGGTCTCAAACTTTTTCTAGGCATTAGTATTAGTCCATGTTTGAATTATACGAAAAAATAGCATATGCATACATTGGTAACATTTACTAGTTAAAAATTATCATATTTGAATCATATATATCATAATTAAATGTATAATTATGATGTTGCATGCAAAAAAGTGTATTCACCATAATTTTCAACATCTTTGGGCATGTCATAGTTAATGACGTGCTGAATATTATCAAAATCCAATCCTTTAGAAGCAACATCAGTAGCCACTAGGACATCTTTCTCTCCTTGTCTAAAAGCATCAACAGCTCGTGAGCGTTCTTCTTGATCTAGATAAATTATTTAAACATATTTAGAACCCAAATTACTATAGTAGATTAAATACTAATACCATTTGCATAACTTGTTAAAACAAAAAACAGGAACACAAAGCATGATATTTGGGAATTGTGACACAAAGGGAAAATCTCTAAAAATTTTATGTGCAAAAATTAGATAACAATTCGTATACCATACATGTTTTATATTTAATATAATTTTTTAAAACCAACATTTTTAATTAAATAACTTACTAATGAAGAATATAACATCTTTATAGTAACTAATTCAAGAAAAAACTTAATTCTTACAAGAATTGGGATACTGGATTTCAAAACCGCTTGAATATGAATCACGATATTGGATTTTTAAATCGAGTGAATAGGAATCGTGATGTACGATTTTCAAATCGCATGAACACGAAACTTTTAAATCAGGTATATACGAAAATCGGTGTTTGATTTCTTCTACCTTGATTAAATCATGATTACGTCGCCTGCTTCATATTTTCTTTCCCCCTTGTGCAAACTTTTTTTCTTTGTGAGTACGAATGCTTTTTTTATAATAACTATTAATAAAGTATCTGAAAAATTGGAGAACTAACACCAATGTATCCACACAGCACGTGTCTATATTATCTAACTATGGTATACACATAAAATTAAAATTTACAATGTTTTTACCTATTATATAAAGTGATCACCACTATAATAAAATAAAATCTACAAGAATGGAATTATTGCAAATATCAAAACAATGCCATCCTCAGTAAAATTATTACTGCCCGTTTGTAAAATCAAATATTTTTTCAATTATTGAAAGATTTGTGGCATATAGATTTGATTCTGTCACCAACAAAAATAAAAGAATACAGATGGGGTTTCTTAGGGAAATCGAAGATGGAAGTGTAGCGTAAAGGAATTCAGATGAAAACTGTTTATGAATCACTCATTCAATAAGGTCTGAAAGTGCTTGATGTTTTAAAATAAGCTTTATAGCAAGAAATATTGAAAGTTGCAAATAATTTTTTCAACCATGTCGAATCTTTAGCTTGTTAATCAAGAAAATAAACCAATATTTTAAAATTCTTCAATAAATTAAAAATTGTAGCTCATATTTTTTTACTATGTAAATGCAGTAAAAATAAAATATCAATCAATTCAGTTAAAGTACAACCTTATAATATTTTCGAAAAATTTAAATTTGAAATATTTTTTTCCGTAAGTGAAGATATTCTAGCATATGTAAAAGAAATTTAGACTATCACTAAATTAGTATACTCAAACATATAAAACTAGTATTAACTATAAATGTTCAAATTAATGGATTATTAATGCATACCTTTGCCCCCATGAATCGCTACTGCTTCAACATTTTTTAAAAGTAAATATTCATGTATAGCATCAACATCCTGTTTCTTTTCGGCAAAGATTAGAACCTAAAAAAGTAAGAAATTGTTTTAGGCTAACATGGAAGAATCTCTAATTTGTTCTCTATCTCTAGAATCTCTAACTAGAATATTGTTCTTCAATTTTTACACTAAATTCATGTTGTAATAATATTCAATACTTTTACACAGATTTAACACTTTCTGGATAATAATATATGTATATATCTTTTTGACAATTGTATAAATATATATAGATAACCATAATTTCGAGGAGATACCTCATATCATTTCTGACATAAAACGTAAANTTTTAGGCTAACATGGAAGAATCTCTAATTTGTTCTCTCTCTCTAGAATCTCTAACTAACTAGAATGTTGTTCTTCAATTTTTACACTAAATTCATGTTGTAATAATATTCAATACTTTTAAAATGTGTAATTCAAAAACTTCAGTTTGAATCTTTATAAGAAAAATAAATTCAATAAAGGGAAGGGAAACAGATTTAACACTTTTTGGATAATAATATATGCATATATCTTTTTGACAATTGTATAAATATATATAGATAACCATAATTTCGAGGAGATACCTCATATCATTTCTGACATAAAACGTAAAGGCCTAACTGGTGATTTTTTTTTTACTACTAGAGCTGAGAAAATTCTGTTTTATTGAATTAATTTGCCAAAATTTTGCTATTACTCTCCCTTTTTTATCATTTGCGACAATCTATTTTTGTAATTTATGGTCAATAATAATTTAAAGAATTAACAATGCAGGTAAAAAACAGTGTGTAAGAATATGCAATAGGGACTTTCTCCTTCAACCAAAAAAGACGTTGACGAATCAGCCTGGGAACTGTCTTTTACAAAGATTGATTCCCCCTCTCCAGCCGTGAAAAAAAGAAAATGAAAGAAAAATATGCAAAACATTTTCAAAAGTGAATGAGTGGGGTGAAATGTTCAAACAATTTATTTTGTAAGTCAAGTTTATCCCCACTTTCAGCTGAAGGTCAACTTCCTTATTTTTACTTTTAGAAATATAAGATTTCAAAATTTTTAGATGCAACATGCAACATGATCAGCATGTAATGCAACATGATCAGCATGTAGATAAATGGAAGATGATGGTTTTAGATTTTTGGAAGTCTGCTTTTTCACAGTTTTATTGTTTATTATAATTTTTTTCCCTTTGCCAATTTAAAGAAAGATAGTTTCCATTTCTTTTCAATGCATATATTAACAATTTTTAACAGTTAAATCATTCGATTTATTTATAACTGGGATATTATAAATAAATTATAGAAGAAATATTGCATTTCTGAACATTTTATACTTTAATATTGTTTATTTTTTATATTCATTTTTAAAAATTATTTTAAAAGTTTTTGGCTGTTTATTAATTCAACATTAAATTTAGAAATATTAAATTAGTAATAAGAAATAGGATGCGTTCATGATTGTTCGGCTGTTATTGAAAAACTGTTCTTTTTTAGCCAAATTTTGCGGGTGAGGCGTTACCTCAGGGAGTTGCATCTCTACAATATTTCGGTATATGTATTCTTTTATACATAAAATATGGCAAAATAGTTAGATAATAAAAATTATATTAAGAACAAAATTTTGGACTATTTTATTACCATTATATTTATACAGTCATTAGATCAGATTCAGACTTTTTCCACCCAAAAATAAATTCCCTGATCTGGCAATTGTTACTAGATAAAGATATTTAGCATAAGAAAAAAGTGGGCTTCATTTTCAAGTCCTGCCGGAAACTTTATTTAAATAATTTCTTAAAATCTTTTTTTTTTTACTATGTATAAAGATATTTGAAAAATTAAGTCACCCAGATTCAATGATAAAAGAAAATTGCTGAATTCATTTGAAAGAAGACATACTGGAGGCGGAGTTTTTGTGAGAGTATCTAAAAGATGGACAATTTTAGCTTCTTGTTTAACATATTCCACTTCTTGTATGACATCTGCACTGGCAGCACCAGCTCTTCCAACATTTACTGTAACGGGCTTTACTAATGCACTCCTTGCAAAATTNAAATAGGACGCGTTCATGATTGTTCCACTGTTATTGAAAAACTGTTCTTTTTTAGTCAAATTTTGCGGGTGAGGCGTTACATCAGGGAGTTGCATCTCTACAATATTTCGGTATATATATATTCTTTTATACATAAAATATGGCAAAATAATTAGATAATAAAAATTATATTAAGAACAAAATTTTGGACTATTTTATTACCATTATATTTATACAGTCATTAGATCAGATTCAGACTTTTTCCACCTAAAAATAAATTCCCTGATCTGGCAATTGTTACTAGATAAAGATATTTAGCATAAGAAAAAAGTGGGCTTCATTTTCAAGTCCTGCCGGAAACTATATTTAAATAATTTCTTAAAATCTTTTTTTTTTTTTTACTATGTATAAAGATATTTGAAAGATTAAGTCACCTAGATTCAATGATAAAAGAAAATTGCTGAATTCATTTGAAAGAAGACATACTGGAGGCGGAGTTTTTGTGAGAGTATCTAAAAGATGGACAATTTTAGCTTCTTGTTTAACATATTCCACTTCTTGTATGACATCTGCACTGGCAGCACCAGCTCTTCCAACATTTACTGTAACGGGCTTTACTAATGCACTCCTTGCAAAATTCTGAATCTTTTTTGGCATGGTGGCAGAGAAAAGAAGAGTTTGTCGTTGACCCTAAAAAGTAATACACATAGCAAATTTAAATTACCTTTTTAAAAGAACCAACAAAATTCTCATAGAAAAAAAAATTATTCACTGAAAATTAAAAAATACAACTTTTTATTAGTGGCACACAATATTTTATTCAAATATTGAATTGATTAATATTGTTAGGGAACAAAATCAGGCCGAATTCATAAAAAATTGCAGGGGCAAAAGGTTTATTGTTCACTTTGGTAATATCTCAATATGAATTAAGCATCTGCTCTTAGATAAAAAAATGTTACCTAAAATAGGCTGTTTTGTGTTTTTTTTATTTTTTTTTTTAAAATATCCCCCAAGCAAAGCTTTGCATTGAAAAAGTGTAAATATAAAAGTTGAAGAAAAATAAATTTTGCACAAAATGAGTATCAATATATATTTTGTTTCAAATATGCTTACTTGACTTACGGACACTTCAGGGCAACTTTTTTAAGAAATTTCATTTTTTTGCTAAAATTAATGTTGAATTGCAGTAAAAACAGTTTGGCAACACTATTGTTTAAATATTGGCTAGTTCCATGATGTTTTGATGAATCCTTTTTTTTCACAATAAGTTATATCCCAATTTAACTACCCTCAATCTCAATTTTGCCCTCGCCCTTATGCCGGGGTGAGGCCAATGTACAAAAATATGGCAAATATTTTTATATTACTACAGAACATATTTTGACAAACTATGCAATACTTAACAGAGAAATGATTCAATGATTTTTGAGAAAACTTTCAAAAGGTTAAATTTATGGCAAGGAAGGTTCAGAAAGCACACCTTGAAATAAGAAAATATGGTCCTAATGTCTTCTTCAAAGTCTATGCCAATCATGCGATCAGCCTCATCTAAGCATAGATATCTGCATACGTCTAGTGTAACATTTTTCTTGTCTAACATGTCCATAAGTCTTCCTGGAGTAGCCACCATAATATGAACACCCCTGAAAATATATTAAAGCTCCATAAACTTATTTGAACGCTTAAACAAAACAATGTTACATTTGGTGGAAATAAAAATGCATTCAGGTTTTTCACATTTAATATTATAAACAGTGGAGGGAGAATTTTTTTACTTTTTTTTTACCCAAGTCAACAGAACCTGATAAGAAACGAAAAAAAAAAAGTATGATATTGTACCGAGCACAAGGGTTCATTTGGATGGGATATGAGAATAAAACAGTTTTTAAGACCTCAAAATTTTCATTAGTAAAAGCTTAAAGAAATTGCAGCTATTTACAGTACCCAATTACATAGCAAAACACAGACTTCAAAGCCTTGGATGGTTAAATGAACGGATGGTTCTCAAAGCCTCGGATGGTTCATTAGAGACTTGCATATCAGAACACGACTGCAATCACAAGCTGAGAATTCCTGCAGCGAATTTTAATGATCACTTTTTGATACAATTTATCTGTGCATACTTCATCATAAATATAAGTTATTTTTTCTTNTATCAAATTGAAGTTCATTCAGGTTTAAGCACATTTCTTAAGACATTCATTTGCATATTTTCTGAATAAAATTTTTAAGTCAAGTAAAAAAAAAATAATAAATATATAGCAACTTGATATAGGAAACGAAAAAGTAAACAATGACCCACCCCCTCCATAAGTTGACCACTTGTCTAAGTTGACCACTAAAACAATGCACCACAAGTGGTCAACTTACACAAGTGGTTTTACTGTATTTAAATACAATGTTATTGCACTATGGAAAATTCCAAAACTTCTTACAGTAGAAATTTTATTTTGCTTTAAGCTTTTTTTCCAACTTGGTGATTTTTTTTAGGAAGAAAACATTTCCCATTTAAAATTCTTAAAACCTTTAATAATTCATGAAATAGAAATAATATCTAAAAAATAATACTAAATAAATATTGAAAGGCTAAATAATTTAAATTTATTAACCAGGCCCAAATAATTTACCTCAGTTACAGAGTGATATCAATCATTTTTGCATGCTGTATTAATTTATGAGATTGTAAAAAAAAAAGCAACAGATAATCACATTTGAATTTCTATTAAAAAAAATAATCAATAATTACTATTGTTTTCATTTAT
>NC_092207.1:2573404-2589849 GCF_043381705.1 Parasteatoda tepidariorum
ACTCTATAAAATATTTTTCAAAAAAACATTGTTATTAACAGCCTTTAGTAAGATGTTTTGCACTTATTTTTATTAGAGATATTGTCCTGATGACAAAGAGAAGGAAAAAAGTGACTCCAGTGATGATGATAATTATGAGCCATATATTCCCCTGAAAGAAAGAAAAAAGGAAAAGGTAAGACTTTTGGTGCTGGATTCTGTCATCCAGACGAAAACAAGCAACTCATTTAGTTTTAATTTCAATATAAGTTTTAGTAGAGGGATGCACAACCTGTGGGCCAAAACTTGTCCCCAAAGAAGAATGTGACATGATCCCTGAACAGTTTTGAATGACACTAATAAAAAAAAATGTGTGAAATCTTTAAAATATAGATAAAAAATATCAAGGTTTTGTTCTGAACACAAATGTAAAAGTGGCAGAACAACCATTTTATATTTAGACTATGCTCCATATTTTATTATCAATTTAATGAATCCAGCTGAATAAATCACCTATTTTTACCTAAGTATCGGGAATCTTAATTCATAAGGCTGTCCTTGGAGAGGTAACATCTGTAAAGAACCTACATTCAGGTGTTCTGTTAGCAGGGTTGTTTTTTGTTGTTGTTGTTTTTAAAATCAAAAACTGGTTTTTAATATGACTTGTTTTTGAGCGGCACAGAGTTTTTGCCATTGACTTTTCCTGACAAAAAAGTGTTAACTCAAATGCGCAATTCAGAATTGTCAATTTTTTTTTTTTGTATTTTTTTTTTTAAATTTTTCATTGTGCTCAGAATTTTCTGCAGACCTTACATCAACAGTTGACAGACTGCAGGTTTTGCATCCTTACATAGACTTATGAAACACTGGAGAGAATTATGTACAGTCATAGAAATTCATGTTATACTCCTTAAATTTGGTTGCCATTTTTTATTCTTAAATTATTGAAATAATTTAAACCATCAAATAATAATTGTTTGCAGCTTGTAAAGTTGGGTCGTTTAGGAACTATATTGCAAGAAAAAGAAAAGTTTAAAGTCAAATCAAGTAGTGAAGGCGATAGTGATGAATTGGATGACGATTTTGGAAGAAAGTATAATGTCAGTCTACTTGATCAGCATAATGAGCTAAAGAAGAAAGCAGAAGGTAAAGATGTTGTTTGCTTTGTAATTATTATCAGTACCATCTTTACATGTTGCAGTGCCAGGGGGGGGGGNGGGGGGGGGGGGGGGGGGGCTCGCGAATATTACTTTTTATAAATTCTATTTTAAAAAAATTAAGAATAAACAAAATTGCCTTATATATTTTTTTAAATAAATATGTTCTATTGTATGAAGTGTGCATTTTGTTTTTCTTTCTAAAAATAGTGATTGATTATCATGCAAATAACTATAATTTCAATTGTTTATCACCAGACAAACTTAAAAAGGCAACCCAAATCTAGTTTTTTGTGTTCCAATGAAGTTTTTATTTGCATTGAATTTTTTGGGTTTTGTGTAGTTAAAAGGTGTTTAAATTTGTTGAAATTATTGCACAGATTAAAAATACTTTATTCTATGTATGTGAAGTTTTTAGTTACATTTTAAAGACTATGACGTGCTATAAGGACTTAAAATATTTCTTTACCCTGCATACCATTAAGACAGCTTGGAGTATTAAGAATATGCATATCTTCCAACTCTACTGGATTTTCCAGTAGACTACTGGATTTTTTCTGTTTCTCCTAGTCTACTGGTTTAATTTAAATTCTCCTTGTTTTTGTACATATTAATTACCTAAAATTAAGTCTAATTTCTAAAAAAATCCATATTGAAATAGAATTTTTGTACACATTGTTTACTTGCTATAATATTTAAATAATGTATTACTAATACATAAGGAAGTGAACCTCATTTATACAAATTAGTTCAAAACTACTTTTGTTCTAAAATGTTCAGTTTATTATTATTCAGAACTTTCTTTTTTAAATTAATTAAAAATATATTTTTAATTATTTTTGATGAATTAAATGCCTATTAATATTCAAAATTATGAGTAAACATAATACATAACATTTCTAGTATGTTTAATGTCAATCATAACTGGGGAATATTGTAGTTTTTCTATATATATGACTAGAGAAAGCCCTAAAATTCCCTATGTGTAAAATATTTAGTAAATTATGCAATAATTATTATGAAATGTGTTATTTTATAAAATCTACTGGATTTTTTCCTATCCATGTTTGCAGCTATGAATATGAGTCTAATTATCTTATTTTGCAGCTCGTAAAGAGAGTGCTCTTGAGAAACAGCTGAAAGAGGAGGAAAAAATCTTAGAAAGTGTTGCCGAGAAAAGAGGTAAAATACAGCTCCTTTTTTATTATTTCAACTCTTTTTCTTAATTCTTTTCGCAGGCATGTCTTCGCACCTGAGGTGTGTTTATATTGAATTTTTATTATAAATATAATCTGCATATTTTTATTGAATTAAAATAGTGGAAAATTATTCTTGCAATTCTGTTAAAGAAAATAAAATGTTTGCAATTTCTTCTCAAACTTTTTTTATTATTTTTTATTTATTTGGAAGGATAAATTTGTAAGCATGTACTGTGAAATCTCCTCACGTTCTAGAGAATTTTTAAAATCCCTTGCAGTCTTCTATGAATAAACCATGGTACAGGGCTGTAAATAAAGTATCGGCAATGTACTTGGAAAACATTTTTAATGATTATAGTAGTAAAACTGTATCACTTTCCTTCAAAATAATCACCAGCAAAGTATTGTACCTTTTTGCCTGTTTTCTAGATGGTACAGGATTCTGTTGTCAAAAAGACAGCAACAGAAACAGGGCTAAATAAAAGAAATTAAAATCAAGACAATCTTCACTGTTCTTATTTATCCTTGCTAAAAATAAACAAAACAGTTTTATAAATAAATTAAACAAGTTTATTTCCTCAGTTAAAATGTGTTGTTGACGTATGCCTGTTAAGGCAGAAAGGTGCGATTGTTCTTGTTTTCCAGTAGTGCTACCTATGGCCAAGAATTCAACTTGTGCCACACCCAAACGTCACACCCTTTTACATACCTGCCATGTCTCCTGTTTTTTAACGAGGACTCCTGTATTTTGCAACTATTTCCTGTTTACCTGTATATTCTCAAATTTCTCCATATTTGTTGAAGAAATTTTTAAAAAAATTTGGTGATAAAATATCCACTGATGACAAAAATACTTTTATTCCTCAACAGATGGTGCTAATGCCCTTATTGCAGCATGTTGAGGTTAATAGTTTAAGGCTAGCTATGATGATTCAGGGGATAGTGTTCGTCTTCCAATCAGGTTAAGTGGGTTTAAATCAGAGTGGCTCTAGACGTATCTCGGGATAGTCCCCTTTGCTGCCAGGCTAACTGTGGCTGATTTTCGTGGTTTTCCTCTCCATATAACTCAAATGCGGGTAAGTTCCATCAGAAAGTCCTCCACAAGGGCAAATTTCTTCTGATACTTGATCCGGGAGTTCCCTTGTCTTCTGGATTGGGTTCGAAATTACAGGATTCTTAGTTGAACCTTAGTAGGAATTGGGAGGGCTGTTCACAACAACAGTTATGAAATAAAATAGTTTAAGTAATTATAAATAATGGTTCAAAAAATATTTATATACATATTTTTTTCTTCGCTAAATGTAAGTGCTTATTTTTTCCAATTTTTTATTTTGACTTACATTA
Source organism: Parasteatoda tepidariorum (assembly GCF_043381705.1). Taxonomy (NCBI): domain Eukaryota; kingdom Metazoa; phylum Arthropoda; class Arachnida; order Araneae; family Theridiidae; genus Parasteatoda; species Parasteatoda tepidariorum. The sequence continues at coordinate 2,577,084 of NC_092207.1, forward strand.
TTATGCCTGATGTATCAAAACTTTACTCGCAGCTTAAAAAATTTTAGTAAAATCTCAGTTATTTTATTTCTCCAATGTTGACAGGTATGCTTTTATAGGGTGAGCCCATTCATTCATCCACAGATCATAATTTTGACCTGAATCAGAGAACGATTAACCTCCAATTCAGTACCCCCAGAAGTATTGATTTGATTGACTGCTACTCGACAGATTTAACGTCATTTACTACTTGGGGAATCTTTGGCCAGCGGGGTTCGAACCCTTGAACTCTTGGACATGGGCCCAGCACCCTACCGATCAGGCTATCCCAGCCCAGTTAAAATGTGTTGTAGTTAAGTTCCCAGTTAAAATGTGTTATATGTTAAAAGTTTTATTTGAAACTGTATGTGATTAAACTCTCAGGTTAAAAATAAAATATTTTTTAAATAATTTTCCTGTTTCTTTGAATTGTGATTCTAATAATTTTTTATATTGTATCTTGTTATAACAGTAGTTTCAATTTTATTGAGAATTAGTGTCTCGAATTTTTGTGAGAATACATTAGTACCTACATTATTTTAACTTTCTAATAATACATGTTTTTTAAAACATTAACCTCTTAACGCACAGATCTTTTGAAGAAAAAAAAAGTGGCCAAAGACAAAATCCCTTTATTTAAATGTAAAAAGGCAAATTTTATGTTAAAAATTGTTTATTTTTATTTTCAATTCTCGATTATATTCGAGTATGAAAAATTATAGCTGCATAAAATACATTGCCGCTCGATTTATCTCGAGTGTGCACAGTTTGGCCTGTTATTAATCGCGCTCGAATTAACTCGAACGCACAAGTTAAGGGGTTAATTCAGAATTTTGAAATACAGAATATAGAAGTTATGGAAACATAACTATTTCAATTTATGTATTTTATTTTATTACGAACCTAATGTCTAGAGCTCATTTCTAAATAATCGAATGTAATTACTGAGTTGCCACTCCACAGGGAAAACCTGGAGAATACAGGGAATTTAAAATTCACCTAAAATAACAGGCAATTTTGATACATTCTTAACAAGCTGGGTAAATACATGGAATTTTGTTTCTTAATTTTGTCTTAAAAAAATGGTGGCCACTCTAAGTGTTATCTATGAGATATTTAAGGATGTTATTTTAAATTAACTAAACTATTTCATTTACTTATAGCATTATTTAAGTATGTTCAGCTGTACCTTTTTTCGTCTCTAAGTTTTCCAACAATTAAAACTAATATAATATATATGTATATATATATATATAGCTCACACAAGAGCATAGTGATTGTTGTTTCCTCTTTATATTGTGCGTAATATGTACAGGGATTATTTTTGGGAGGGTTTTGAGTGGCAACACTGAATTAATAAAATCAGATCAACTCTGAAGTTGCAATAAAGGAACATTCATTTTCAGCTTTTAGATTACATTAATTAACATTTATGATGCACCAAACTATTAAATTTTGTCTGGAGGGATTTTTCAATGATTGACTGACAACCATTGAAAGAATGCTAAGGAAAAACAAACAATAGTTCAAATAGTTAATCTTGTTATAACCTAATAATCCTATCTTTCTGATGTTTATCAAAAGGCTGTTACAAAATATATTGTAACAGAAAATATTTCATTCTAGATTTTGTTGAAATTAGTTTAATTTCCTTTTAGCATTGATGGGTGTGGCTGAACTTGCTAAAGGCATTCAATATGAAGATCCAATTAAAACTGGGTTCGTCTATTATTCACTATTATTGATTTTCTTTTAGTATTTTAATTGTTTTATGTTGCAGTTTTCTGCATGATTTGTTTTAGATTTGATTTACATAGGACTTAATTATTTTATTAAACAAATTGGTTTAAATCTAAGTATTGTTTTATATAGTGTTTAATAACTTGAATAATAATAATTTAGATTGCTTTTTTAACACACGTAATTATTTCTCATTTTTTATTGGTTAATGAATTCCTTTAAATTACTTTGTTATAAAATTTATAATTACAAGGAATATTGTATCTTTGTTTCTTTCCTCTTTTTTTTCTCTTTTTTTTAGTGAAAAATCCTTCTTATTTAAATTTTTAACTGTCTGAAGCAATTTGTTTCTGAAATTTTGATTTCTGAAACAAATTGTTTCCCCAAATAAATTTGTCTTTTTGTAACACTTGATTGAAAAGTTGCGATTGACTTTTTACACTATTACTGAATAATCTTTTTAGTGATGAACATTTAATGATTTTTTATTGTAAGCGAAGATTCAATAGGAATTTGTAAAACAAATTTGTTGATGTAGTTGCTATGGTAATTGATCGTAATGTTCAGATTTGAATCACAACAGAATTGGGAACTAAATCTGTGTTAATGCAATAAAACATTTTGAAATCTTTAAATTGAATACTTTGATGTAAATTTTATTTCAATAGGAATTTGTAAAACAAATTTGTTGATGTAGTTGCTATGGTAATTGATCGTAATGTTCAGATTTGAATCACAACAGAATTGGGAACTAAATCTGTGTTAATGCAATAAAACATTTTGAAATCTTTGAATTGAATACTTCGATGTAAATTCTTCATACTTTCAAAACTTTTCTTAAATTTTGATGTTATTTCTTAATAGTACTTTGAAGACTACTCTAATACTTTAACACTAAACATACCAGCACTTAATATATATCTATTTCTACCATACTCAGTCACATAACCTGACCTAATATTTCCTAATTGGATGTATGAAATATGGATGCTAGGAAGGAAATAAACTAAGAAAACTTTATTATAATTAAACAAAATTGTATATTGCCAAATTTTATGTATTACAAACACAAAGAATAAGAATTTTTAATTCATTGCTCTACGCATATTTTACAGATACAGGGTGTTTCCATTGTATATTTTCTGCAAACATATTTCTTCCAATTATTATTATTTCTATAATTCTTATAATTTTTCTTATAATTATGAGAATTATAATTTTTATAATTAATATTCTTTCTTCGAAGTACTTGTGCTGTCTCGATTGTTACGACATTTTTCTGTCAAAAAACTAACAGTTAGTTAAAAATGAAGTAAAGCTATCAAAATAAAATGTAAGCTACTTACCAAAACATTTATTCTTTGTCATTTTTTCTCGCACAAAAATACCAATCTATAATTTTAGGTACTTTCTTGAAATTTGAATTCACAGTTCTTCTGATTAAAATAACTACGCAACAGTCTTTGCAGAAATGTGCAACTAATCAAATACAATACGTTGAAAACGTATTGCATCGTAATTTCTGATCCGATAACGTTATAAAGTAATAAATTGTTCTCCCTGTCAAATGACCGGTTGTGGAAGAAATAGATATATGACAAGTATTATCCGAAACAAACAAAATACAAAATAAATAAATAAATAATAATAGAATATTAACTGTATATGATTGTTAGAAACAGTCAAATGTGCAAAAACGATAAGATACGAGCATTTTTTATGCAAAAGTTCTTAAACGGTCATTTGACCGTTTATGGTATGTTTCGTGTTAAGCAATTTGGTCTATTTATCAAGAAGAAAGAAAAAGTAATTTGGTGCAAATCAAGGAGGAGCCTCTTAATGGCATTATAGTTTTATCATAAGATTATAAAAATTACTTATGTATAAACTTATTGATGTTAGGTGGAGACCCCCACGCTACATATTAGCTTTGTCAGAAAAGAGGCACGAGCGAGTGCGTCGGAAGTATCGGATACTTGTCGAAGGGGATAACATTGTTCCACCAATCAAAACATTCAAAGTTAGTCATATTTTTTCTGAATTTGCTTTTTAATATTTTATTGTTAAATTTTGTTTTCAACTTTTTGATCTTAAATTTTAAAAAAAACTTAATTCTTTTGATTTAATTTTAAGACAGGTTTGAAATGTCTGTTTTATATTAATGCTGCAAAACTCAGCAAGAAAGAATGATTGAAATTTTTAATTATTTCCCTAAAGTAAATAAAGTACTTCGTAATGAATGAAAGTTATAAATTTAAAAATATTTTCTGAAATATTTTTGAGCAAACTTAAATGCATTTGCATGCACATAGAATTGTACTTATTAATTTTTTTCCAAGCTTTTTTTCTAACAACCTTGTTTTAATTCAAATTTTCAGTTAAGAAGCTTTAACTTAATTTATTCTTTTAATCTTAAATTATTAGTTTAACAAAACATAAAAAGAAAAGTATCCTTTGTGATAATGGGAAGTTGAAAACTTTTACATTCAAATTTTGCTGTCACAAATATTTTTAGAACTTGTTTTGAAACTGCAATAAGCAGGAGTGGTATTTCATCCTGAAAAGGATATTGGAACAATTTATAAAAAATGGAAGAAACTAAAACTGACCATACTATTTTCTTTAATTTTCTTGTTCACATTAAAAATATTTGATATTTAATTTCTGAATTTTTTTTTCCTTATTTATTTTTAGGAAATGAAGTTCCCTAAATGTATCCTCCATGGTTTAAAGAAAAAAGGAATTACTAAACCTACTCCTATACAGATGCAAGGATTACCAGCAGTGTAAGATCTTTAACAAGATTAGATATATGTGATTAAGTTAAAAAAATAATTCCAGATACTTGATACCCAGAAATAAAAGGAAAAAACTAAAATCATCATTACATTTTAGTTATCAGGATAACTGTATTTAAATTTTAAAACCTATTTGGAGCAAGGTATACAGGGCGTCCCAAAAGTACAAAACGAGTTAAATATCATGAAATATGCATGGGATAAAAAAATTGTCTTTATTCTACTTACTTTGTTTACACAACACCAAAAAAAAAAAAAAAAACTTTATNACACCAAAAAAAAAAAAAAGAAAACTTTATGAATTAAGGCCTTTTTATTACACTTATAAATAGACAAAAAAATATATGAAAAATATCTTTATTACCAAAAGGGCAACAAAGAAATTGTATCCTATAATGTGTTAAATATACTAGCCATAATAAAAATAAATTAAAATTAAGTAAATAAGTGCACATGAAATACAGTACATTATTGGCAAATCTGAAATTAAGCTCATGAAATATTTTTAAAAGATGTATCTAATGTTACCAACGTGCAATCTCACTATCTGCGGGGAGGCTGCAAGGTGTTGGTTGGATTTCTGATTTTCCAGAAAAAAAGCATCTTTATTCAACTTAAGGTCGTTACATATTTGTTTACCAGGGTGCGTATCGTTTTTGAGAAGTGCTTAAATATGCTTATTTTTTTTTTACCTTTGTTAACAGCCCTGAAAGGAGCTTTTTTTTTTTATTTGGGTTTTGTAAGAAGTGCTTAGTTTTCTATCTTTTAAAAAAGAGATTTTTTCTTTGCGGTGTCGATTGTTGTTCTAAATTACGAAAAATGCACAATTTTCTCTGCAATATTTATCAGAAACCAGTTATTTTATCATGATTATGTAAAGTTCATGAAAATGTTTTTCAAATTGTTTTTATGTTCATAAGTTAAGGACTTTGAATGATGGGAAAAATTATTATTGCACAGATCCTAATTATGATTTATTTTTTAGGAAAGTGATTAAAAATATTTTTTAAATACTAAAAAGGTGCTTATTTTTTGTTGAAAAAATCTGGCTATGCACCCTGTTCACAGATTGTAATTTTCTTGCAAAATTAAGATAAGGTAAAAACCATTTTAAATGGAGAAAAATATTTATATTTGATATTTTGGAAAACATATTATTGACATCTCAAGACATTTGATCGTTCTCTTAATTTTCAAACACCCTGTATTAGCCTTGAGAAAAACGAAATTTTTTCAAAAATCTTTAAATTCAGAGATAGACCATTGGCCAAAAACAAATGCTTTATATCTTGATAAAATATGTTCAACATCAACACTTGTTATTGCAGGGTTCCCGCGGCCTTGGAAAAAACCTTGAAAAGTACTTGAATTTCATTTTGATTTTCAAGGGCCCCTAGAAGTACTTGAAAATGATAATAAATCCTTGAAAAATTCAAAATTACCTTGAAAGGTATCGAAAACTCAGGAATACAGACCTATTTCTAGCATTTCTGTGCTTAACTTATGACGCGCGTAAGTGTGAGAGAACGACTTTCCCTCCTTTCAGATGATGACACGTACTGTTTGATTTTAGGATTTTATGTATGTTCGGCTGATTTTAGGAATTTTAAATATTGGGAACTGCTCCAGATTCTGACAAAATCTCTATTCTTATTCAGGCAATTTTAATATCGATCTTCGTATTAAACTGATTTAAAAGTTTTGTGTTTCAATTCGTTTTTGGGTGATTCAAAAATTGTACTCGCAATTCCCATTAAAGCAATTTGAAAATCAATATCGCGATTTTTGCTTAAGCGTTTTTAAACCCCAATGTCGTGATTAGTTTTTCTACAATTTTAAAATCTAATGTCGCTATTCGTATTCACGCATTTTGTAATATCAAACATCGATTTTCGTATTTATACGCGATTTGAAAACTACTCGTTGCGATTCGTATTCATGTGACCCTGTCGAGTGCGTATGATCGATGCTACTGAAAAAAAATTATTTAAGTGTGAGTGGTTAATTAAAACAGTTAAAGTGACCAAAATTGTTAGTAAGAATCGGTGAAAGTTGGCAACTGTTTCATTTTAAAATGGTTGACCGGTAATAAATTAAAATTATAATTGCGCTGCAACATCCAATAATTGATTAATTTTCTTTAATAGAAAAGTGGTCAAAATTATATTTAAGAACAAGTTAAGTTTCACTGTCTAAATGCTTCAGACACTTTAAATATTAAATAAAAAATCTCCCGGCAGAGATGTTTTTAAATATCTAATTGATGTCACAGTATTATATAGAACATCCCCCTCACCCGTCCTCTGCCCGAATCTTTGTTTATTCAGAGGTTGTATACCTAGTTTAAAATAGGCCTTATGCAAAATTCAAATCCAATGTTTTTATGCATCATGAATTTTATTCTTGACTTGATGCCAATCACCCTTGCTTTNTATTGCACAGATCCTAATTATGATTTATTTTTAAGAAAGTGATTAAAAATATTTTTTGAGTACTTAAAAGGTGCTTATTTTTTGTTGTAAGAATCTGGCTATGCACCCTGTTTACAGATTGTAATTTTCTTGCAAAATTAAGATAAGGTAAAAACTGTTTTAAATGGAGAAAAATATTTATATTTGATATTTTGGAAAACATATTATTGACATCTCGAGACGTTTGATCGTTCTCTTAATTTTCAAACACCCTGTATTAGCCTTGAGAAAAACGAAATGTTGTAAATGTAATATTAATTAGCTAAATAAAATTTTTCATCACTAAAAAAATTTTAATAATTCAACTAGCAAAACTTGTTGGTATATTTTTAATGATGCTCGTAGAACATTTGTAATTATTTCAAGTCTTGTTTCTAAACATTATACATATATATATATAATTCCGTGCTGTTGGATTTATTTAATTTTGCATTTGTTTTTTTTGTAATTGTATTTATTCTTAGTTAGTGAAATGTTAGCTAGTGTTATCTAAAAGATATGTGATTATTCAAAAATCTTTGAAAAGTAAGATATTTGTTTTGGTATTGAAAAAAAGAACGTTGATGACCTTAAAATTCTTTTTTAAAATAACCTTTAGACACGGATAGAAAGAAAACGATCCTCTACGAACCGTAAAAAATAATCTTAAAAGACTAATGCTTTAAAAAAATTTAAAATTCAGTTTTTTTTTTAGAATTAAATATTATGTTGGATTTATACATTTAATAAAATAATTTTTAGCGACACAATCTTCAAAAAGATCCCTATTGCATTGTATTATCAATTTTTTTAAAAATCTTTAAATTCAGAGATAGATCATTGGCCAAAAATAAATGCTTTATATCTTGATAAAATATGTTCAACATCATCACTTGTTATTGGAGTATATTTAAAATAACAAGATTCAATCTAAAATTTATACTGACTGTATAAAGAAGAAAATTAATTTGCAAGAAAAAAGTGCTTAGTGATAAATCTTATTCAAAGATAATAAAAAAATAACAAAAAGGGATGTAATTCTAAAATGTGAAAAAAATAATGGTTTAAAAACACTTTAATATTGCCTTATAAATGAAGAACCAAAAATAATAATAATAAATAAATAAATTTTATTTATCATCAACATCCTAACCTTTCTTATTATGAATGTATTTTGCAAATTTAGATGATTTTTCTAAATTATTTTTAATTCAGTTTATCAGGTCGAGATATGATTGGTATTGCTTTTACTGGTTCAGGAAAGACCCTTGTGTTTGTTTTACCTATTGTTATGTTTGCTATGGAACAAGAGAAATGCCTGCCATTCACACAGGAGGAAGGTCCTTATGGTCTCATCATTTGCCCGTCTGTAAGTTTTAATTCACTCTTAAAGGAACTTTTACACCACCCAACCATTGCTAATCACTTTTTTCGGGGCTCTATGTTTTAACAGCCTTGGCTGCATCATTATTACAGATGATGTTTACAGCTAGTGCCTCTGACCCATGAGAGGACTCTCAGTAATGAGTTTTAACTTGTGCCCTTGCTAAGTAAACACACCAGTTGTTCAGGCAGCTGACAGGATTGAACTCAGAACCCAAGTTATTCACCAATGGAGTTTCTTTTGTTTTGTTGCTAGAATGGTAAAATTGAAAAAAAACTTCAATACAGGAAAAAAGGAGAAGTTTGCGAAATTCTGATAATTTTTCCTTTTCCTTACCAAAAATATGATAATTTCTGATGGTTGCAATTTTTAATGCTTGAAAGTGAAAAGGGGATAGGAAAATACTTAAATTTTATCTAGTTCAATTTACACGCCAGATTATCACTCACCTCTCTGATGTTTAGAAAGCTGGGATTCCTAGCAAAAAAAATTTTTGTTTTTGTGGTTGTACTTCTCGCTCGATATGCAGTGTTTCATTCAATTTGAAATTTCTTCATCACATCAACTTTATTATTACGACAGGCTAATATTGTTATCCTTAATGCATTAATATTCAGATTTTTCTATTTTGTTTTTACAGCTAATAAGTGAAATATTGTTCTTCAGATATCTTGAATTGGGAATCAACATAGTGATTCATATAAAATGTTCTGCAAATCTCAATTAGCATGAAATTGATTAACAAATCACACATTAGGATTCATATTGAAGTGATTTATGAATTGCGTTTCAAATATCACATTGAAGTGATTTGCCAAATACTCATCGTGATTCGTGTAAAGGTGCTTTTTAAATCATACATCGTGATTTATATTAAAGTGATTTCTCAACCACACATCACAATTTAGATTGAAGTGATTTTCAAATTGTAAAACATGATACGCATTTAAGTCAGTTCCAAATCGTACATCACAATACTCAAGTAGTTTACATATCACACAATTTGAATCTTATTTGAAGTATTTAAGAATTACACCAAGCGACTCGAATAAGTGAAATGTAAGAATTACCATTCGAAAGTCACCTCAAAATAATTTATGAATCGTACATAGCTATTTTAAATTCAATGCTTACCGAATCACAAATCGGGATTTGCTTTATAATGATTAACAAAACACTCATCGCTATTTTCATGAAAATTATTAGTGGATCATGCATCATGTTTTGCATTAAAGTGATTAATGAATCATGCAATGGAATTCAGGATTAAGTGATTTATGTACATAGATAATTGTGTTCTGGAAAAAGTCCCAGATTTTTTGCTATCCGCAAGCTGAAAGCTTCCTGAAATCATCGATCACATTTATGTATAAAAATTCTTATATAATTTATATAATCTAGATATGTCTTTAGAAATCTAACTTATATAATCTAGAATTTATACTTGGCATTTCTTTCATTTGTAAATATTATTTTTGGTAGAATAAATGTGATTAGAGATAAAAGTAAACTTATACATAATTATTCATTTAAATTATGCTATACATAATTTATTTAGATTTCATGTTTTGAAAATATCAATGATTTAAATTTCTAAAGACATAAATTTTTTGAAATGCGTCATTAATAATTTTAATCAAAAAATTTTTAGGATTTTTAAGTTGGGCTCACAATCACCCCTGTATGTATCAGGCATCGAAATTTATGACTTGTTAGTTCATGTGATTTTAAAATTTTATCTTTGCTATTCTTATAGTCCGATTTGCGAGTTAAAATTGAACTGCAAATTGAAATTTAATTAGATGACTTTCGAAAACAGTATGAATAGCAAATTCTTGTTTCCCTTTAGATGGGAAAATAGCAGAGTGAGTGGATTAAATATAACTGAAGTATTATTTTTAATGAGTACTAAGTTTTGAAATAAATTCTAATTTATTGATCTCAAAAATATTAAAGTTAAAAAACAGTTGATTAAAATTATTTTGGAATACTGGTTGTATACTAATAATTATTTGTTAACAATGTGGCTGTCTGGTAACTTTCAAACGTCAGTAGAACATCGAAGTAATAAGTGTAGAAAGGAAACTCGAAACTCCCGCTTAATTATTCAGCAAAGAACTTTCTAGAATGTTCTCTCTTTCATTATTACTTTTTGTTTTTACTTTAGGGTTAATTCTAACAATTTTCTTTATGGTAGCCAAGCTTCAAATTTAGGTGTATTGCAGAAGTTAGCAACAAACCCTTCCAAAGTATTCTAGAAGTAAACAAAATTTCCCTTTTAAAATATTTGAATTCTTTCAAACTCTAGAATCTTGTAAATGTCATTTAAATAATTGTTTGCTCCAAAGATTTTCATTTATATTGAGGTATTATTTGATTACGAATTACATGAAAGGAATTTGTGTGCTTCTCTTAAATTTTTGATGTGATTAATTCAATTAATGACTCCCAGTGAATGAGGAGTAGCACTTCACCCTCCCATACTCCAAGCCCATGGCTATATCTTTGGATCAGGCAAGGTTGGCCAAGCCAGAGCCCATGGTCAAGAAAATTAAGAATGGCAGAGTATACCTGGAGCTGTCTCACCAGAGTATACCTTTAGTTTTAGATTCAATTCAATAACAATGTGAATATAATTATTTATAAACAGAATTATAAAAGAATGTGATGTATATGATGCTATTTGTTTAAATATGATTTTCTTTTTGTTAATTTGTATTATCATGGTAAAAAAAGTGCTTTATTATAATGATGGTAATGGAATTTTATGTGAGAAAAAGACTTAAGTTTTAGCATATTTTCTTAATTTTTACCATTTAAACCTTTGATCTGCAAAAGAATAATTCTATTATTAATAAGCTGGATTAAGGGGTGGCTACTAGGTCTGTAGCCTAAATTTTTTAGGGACCTCTAAAGTTTATGAATGTGCAATTGATTTTTTTAATTTTCTAAAAAATTATAAGATATTTTCAAATGCATTCTTTCTGTATGCTCATTAAAAATTTTACGTATTTTTAAGGGGTCTTGGTTGGCAAATATGTAATAAATTTAATAAGAATGGAAAATTCTTACTCTGTTAAATTTGATTTTCAAAATTTGTATGTTTGCTGTTTAAATTTTGTATGTTTTTCTTAGAACTACTTAACATTTAAGATTTTATGCAAGTTTTTGTTGACATAAAAAATTAATCAAACGCTAATGTTTAATGTAAGTGCTTTTGAAAAAATTTGAAATTTCATTTTTGCTTCTAAAGCAAGATTAACAAGTTTTTCTAAAACAAGTTTAATTAAAACTGAAGTTTATCAAGTTTTAATATTTCTGAATATAGCTAAATGCTCAATAATTTGGTATAGTAAGGGCCTCAACTTTCACATTTCATATCCAACCTTGATTATAAAATATCTGTATCTGGAAAATATTTTAATCATATTTGTAACTTAATACCTAAACAGTATATTATTCATTTTAAATAAACTATTTTCATCTTATGAAATATCTATGTTTTAGAGGGAATTAGCCAAACAGACATACGAGATTCTTCGTTATTTTGGACAATGCTTCTCTAACGCTGGATATCCTGACTTACGATGCTGCTTATGTATTGGAGGTGTATCAGTAAGGGATCAACTTGATGTTATAAAACGGTAACTGTTGAATAATTCATTTTAATTGATTTTTTTAAAAAAAAGACTCAAATGATAGTATCTGTTGTTTTTTACAATCTCGTAAATTAATACAACATGCAGAAATGGTAGATATCACTATTGCCTCTGTAACTGAGGTAAATTATTTGGGCCCAGTTAATTAATTTAATTTATTTAGCCTTTCAATATTTATTTAGTATTAATTTTCAGATATTATTTCTATTTCTTGAATTATTAGAGGTCTTAAGAATTTTAAACAGAAAATGTTTTCTTTTTAGTTTTTCTTAAAAAATCACCAAGTTGGAAAAAAAAAAGCTTAAAGCAAAATAAAATTTAAACTGTAAGAAGTTTTGGAATTTTCCATGGTGCAATAACATTGTATTTAAATATTAGGATTCTAAATACCATGTACAAATACATGGTGCCAACTACCGAAACAATGAAAAAATAACTTATATTTATGATGATGTATGCTTAAATAAATTGTATCAAAAAGTGATTATTAAAATTCGCTGCAGGAATTTTCAGCTTGTGATTGCAGTAGTGTTCTGATATGCAAGTCTCTAATGAACCATCCGAGGCTTTGTGAAAAATCTGAATGCATTTTTATTTCCACCAAATGTAACATTGTTTTATTTAAGTGTTCAAATAAGTTTATGGAGCTTTAATATATTTTCAGGGGTGTTCATATTATGGTGGCTACTCCAGGAAGACTCAATGCTTACCAAATCA